>NC_088239.1:35709153-36009153 GCF_036934945.1 Oncorhynchus masou masou | reverse complement strand
GAATTCAATTCAGGGGGAACTGGTTCATTGGTGAAAAGGTGAATGCTTTGGAGTGTAACCACTATTTAGTCAATAAAGTTTCATGGGATTAACCAGTGAGACTAACAACTTTACCAAATGAAGTCTGGAAATGGTTCCAGTACCTGTTATATGTTTTGGCATTGTTTCTAGTTGGACTATACAATCCAGGGTTTGTTGCTATAACTGCATGATTTCTGTTGTGTATGTACTGTAAATAGATATGCCAGAAAATGTCAGAACCTTGAACCATTACAGCCCAGCACTTGTTGAAATCACATTATTTTTCTTAAACCAAGCGGCAAAGGTTTTGGAACAGACAGATTTTCCTCTTCCTTGTATTATGTCCCTAGTATTTTGCTGCAGGTTAATTACCCAGAGCAATTTGCTTTGGAGCAGGAATAGACACGCTTTCCACCCTTTTAACATTTTATTACTGTAGGTGTAATTTATATGCTCTGACTCGCTGCTTCATCCTCGGCCAGCAAATAATGTTGTTTCTGTCAACTGTTTCAGGGTTTTTGTTCTGCATTCCAAATGGCACCCTATTCCATATGGGCCCTTGTCAAAAGTAGGGAACCATGTAGAGAATACGGTGGCATTTGAGACACAGAGAATGTTATTTAAGTTGGTTGTTTTTGGGGTTTTCCATTCCACATAATTGCCCGATGACCATGTTAGCACAGTGACCTCTGTTAGACTGTTACCCCTTCGCAGGTTGATCATGTGACCTGCGTTCCTCTGATCCAGTCTGAAGTCACAGAAAGTATCAGACCACGGTGTCAAGATCTCTCTTAACTCACACCAGCATGTACATCAGGAAATTGTCCATTGCAAAGACTTCCCATTGCAAAAAAGTGAGCACAGAAACACTCAAGACACTTTGTATATTGGTACTGGGTGTCATCAGTCTGTACTGTGTATGAAAGTTGCCTATGTTTTCCAAAAAGACCACACCTTGCACTGAGATGAACTGATCAGCCCATGTTACCCTGGTAAAGACAGTCAACGGCAGAAGGGGCTCGTTAGTCTTGTCAGTGAGCCAATTGGTCAGCTGTCATCCAAAGTCTGGCCACATTAACCGTTTAAGTCACCATGGCGCCACCGCTCTCCATAGTGGGGATGGTTCCGCCCACAAGCAGCTGATTCTGTGACAGGATGTGACCCCAACAGCCAATGGAGTAGCCAGGTTGGCCCTATGTCCACATCAAAGAGGCCACTTACTTTGATCATAGCTTGATCCCAGATCTGTGCTTTCTTGCCAACTTATATGGTCATTGCCACATCATGTCTTTAGGAGTTAGCAAGACAGTGTAAACAGATCTGGGACCAGGCTACACAAACCATCCAATATCGAAATACGTACCAGTAAATGCCATATAATACCAACAATCAGAGGAGACTGTAATTATAGAGGACATCTCGCAACATTATCTATTGGTTGATATTTTTCTAGAATCCAACATACTAATAGAAATAATGATAATGATTGCTCATAATAAAGTACTTTCTCAAACACTTTCTAGTTGAATATCAATCATCGCGAGAATCAAATTGTTTGTTTGAGGTTGAAAGACAGGTGAGGACCATAGTCCTCCACTGTGAATTGCATGTCTTTCAGACATGACTGGAAAGGGCATTTATATCAGTGGCATTAAAGTAGAGACACAAGATGAGTATTCCTGGAAGCAATCAGCATACCGTAGCCAAAAGAAGGGATGAGGAAGAAAGGAGATGAGGGGAAAATGGAATGGAGAGGAGGAGGAAGAAGAAGGTGTGGAGGAGGATGAGGAAGAAGAGATGAGAGGAAAGAAGAGAAAATGCGAGATGAATGAGGAGAAGGAGGAGGAGGATGAGGAAAAGGAGGAGGAGAGTGCCTTGACGTGGTCCGCCCTAAATCTGCCTAATCCCCCTGGCAACAGTAAAGTGCTGACGAGAGATGAGTGTAAGCATCTGGACCACCCTGGAACTGGCACCTCATGGCGCTACAAAGAGACAGAGAAGGGCAAAGCAGCAGACACTGTGTGACACTTACATCCCCAGTATGGAGCCAGACTCAATCTCTGCAACACCATTTACACCCTATTTTATCCCCCTCCACACATACATGCATGTGTGTGCCCACACGCGCACACACACACACACACACACACACACACACACACACACACACACACACACACACACACACACAATCTCACGCACACACACTATATACACTAAACAAAAATATGTTCGGAACATGCAACAATTTCAAAGATTTTACTGAGTTACAGTTCCTAATGGAAATCAGTCAATTGACAAAAATGTATTAGGCCCTAATGTATTAGGCCCTTCTCACATGACTGAGAATACAGATATGCATCTGTTGGTCACAGATACCTTTAAAAAAAGGTAGGGGCGTGGATCAGAAAGCCAGTCAGTATCTGGTGTGACCACCATTTTCGTCATGCAACACAACACATCTCCTTCGCATACAGTTGATCAGGCTGTTGATTGTGGCCTGTGGAATGTTGTCCCACTCCTCTTCACTCCTCTTCAATGAATGACATGACAATTGGCCTCAGGATCTCTTCACAGTATCTCTGTGCATTCAAACTGCCATCGATAAAATGCAATTGTGTTCATTGTCCTTAGCTTATGCCTGCCCATACCACAACCTCACCACCAACATGGGGCACTCTGTTCACAACGTTGACATCAGCAAACCACGAACACACAGCGCCATACACGCTGTCTACAGTTAAAACTGGGAATCATCTGTGAAGACCACACTTCTCCTGCACGCTAGTGGCCATCAAAGGTGAGCATTTTCCCACTGAAGTCAGTTACGATGCCGAACTGCAGTCAGGTGGATGTATTGCCAAATTCTCTAAAACAATGTTGGAGGTGGCTTATGGTAGAGGAATTAACATTAAATTCTGGTGGACATTCCTGCAGTCAGCATGTCAATTGCACACTCCCTCAACTTGAGACATCTGTGGCATTGTGCTGTGACAAAATTGCACATTTTAGAATGGCCTTTTATTGTCCCCCAGCACAAGGTGCACCTGTGTAATGATCATGCCGGGTGGCTGGATTATCTTGGCAAAGGAGAAAATGCTCACTAATAGGGATGTAAACAACATTTGAGAGAAATAAGCTTTTTGTGCGTATGGGAAATTTCCGGGATCTTTTGTTTCAGCTCATGAAACGTGGGTATATTATTACATACTGTACATACGCGGACCCTTGTCAATAAATACACACATGTTATTTCCTGTTCGGAACAATCCAAAAGCATTGTTTCATTCTCTCTCTCCCTTTCCCTTAAGCCCAATCCGTTTTGCTTCCAGACAGCCTAAGTTGTCTGGACTGAGTACATTGTTCTCTGGAAGTGTATTGTTCTATGGGAGAGCCTCACTGCCTCTCAGAACCCTTTGCATTATTCATCATATTTGTCATTATCGTTCATTTTGCGCAGTTCAAGTGTTCCAAGACATTATTCAACTTTTCCATTGTGTTTGGTTGGGTTTATTTTATATCTAAATATTTAGGTTGAAAAGGGACATCCATTGCATTTATGTAATGGACCACACTGTCTGTGCGTGGCCACAAACACACAATAAATATGATGAAGAACATTTGCTATACATTTGTTATTTCTCATCTATCAATCACACCCGTTAATTTACAAGAGAACAAATTCTAAGACAGTTGTTGATTAGGCTAGGCCTACCTCAAACACTTATCAAATGGGGCTTTAGGGGAAGAATTACACAAAGCAATAGATGTTTCTTGTGTTAGAGGCCATGTGATAGATAGTTGTGCCATAGTCCATCATCATGATCTAATAAGACAATGCTTGCTCACCTGCCCAGGATTGAACCACTCACCTAATCTATTACCTTTCCTCTATAGAGAAGAACACAGTAACACAATCAGTCTAGGCTGTAAGTGTCTCAATGAGAAAACCCTGTGTTATCTAGAGTGCCTTCAGAAAGTATTCACACCCCTTGACTTTTTCCCCATTTTGTTATGTTACCGCCTGAATTTAAAATGGATTGCATTTAGATTTTTTTCCTCTGGCCATAAAGTCAATGTGGAATTATGTTTTCCAAAATTCTTACTACTAAATAAAAAATGAAAAGCTGATATCTCTTGAGTCAATAAGTATTCAACACCTTTGTTGTGGCAAGCCTAAATTAGTTCAGGAGTTAAAAATGTGCTTAACAAGTCACATAGTAAGTTGCATTGGACTCTTTGTGTGCAATAACAGTGTTTAACATGATTTTTGAATGACTACCCCATCTCTGTACCCCACACATACAATTGTCTGTAAGGTCCATCAGTCGAGCAGTGAATTTCAAACACAGATTCAACCACAAAGACCAGGGAGGTTTTCCAATGCCTCACAAAGATACACACCTATTTGTAGATGGGTAAAACTAAAAAAGGAGACATGTAATATCCCTTTGCGCATGGTGATGTTATTAATTACACTTTGGATGGTGTATTAATACACCCAGTCACTACAAAGATACAGCCGTCCTTCCTATCTCACTTGCCGGTGAGGAAGGAAAGAGCTCAGGGATTTCACCATGAGGACAATGGGGACTTTAAAACCGCTACAGAGATTAATGGCTGTAATAGGAGAAAACTGATGATGGCTCAACAACGTTGTTGTTACACCACAGTACTAAACTAAATGGCAGAGTGAAAAGAAGGAAGCCTGTACAGAATAAAACATATTCCAAAACATGCATCCTGTTTGCAACAATGTACTAAAGTGATACTGCAAAAAATGTGGCAAAGCAATTCCCCTTTTTTCCCAGAATACAAAGTGTTGTGATTGGGGCAAATCCAATACAACACATTAGTGAGTACCACTCTTCATATTTTCAAGAAAGGTGGTGTATTATGTTAAGGGTATGCTTGTAATCGCTAAGGACTGGTGAGTTTTTCAGGATAAAAAGAAACAGAATGGAGCTAAGCACAGGCAAAACCCTAGAGGAAAACCTGGTTCAGTCTGCTTGACACTGGGAGATTAATTTACCTTTCAGCAGGACAATAACCTAAAACACAATGCTAAATCTACACTGGAGTTGCTTACCAAGAAGACAGCGAATGTTCTTGAGTGGCCCAGTTACAGTTTTGACTTAAATCTGCTTGAAAATCTATGGCAAGACCTGAAAATGGTTGTCTAGCAATGATCAACAACCCTTTTTGACAGAGCTTGAAGAATTTAGAAAATAATAATGGGGAAATGTTGCACAATCTATGTGTGGAAAGCTCTTAGAGACTTACCCAAAACGACTCACGGCTGTTATCGCTGCCAAAGGTGATTCTAACATTTATTGACTCAGGGGGTTGAATACTTATGTAATCAAGATATATTAGTGTTATATTTTGTATAAATATTTTTTGCCATCATAAATATTTAAAATGTTCTTCCATTTTGACATTACATAGTATTTTGTGTAGATCTTTTGAAAAAAATGACTCAATTTTAATCCCACTTTGTCACAAGAAAATGTGGAAAATCAAGGCGTGTGAATACGTTCTGAAGGCATTGTATATGTTGTCTCTGGCTATAGGCTTCACACGTCAGACCCAACCATTAATGATTATGTAATTGGTTTGTCTGGCAACACTGTGAAGGTTTCTATCATGTTTGTCTTACCTGGATACATACAATAAGAATGTATGCAATTAACAGGGTCTCTGGATGGAAGTTAGACTTGTTATTGTAAAAACAATATATAAAAATTGCACTTGACTTTTCCTTCTAGCACTGACTCAAGGCCCATATCCACTTGCTATGACTGTGATATGTGGTTGTCTCACCTAGCTATCTTAAGATGAATGCACTAACTAAGACGCTCTGGATAAGATTATCTGCTAAGTGACTAAAATGTTAAATGTAAATGTATTATGTTTTGATATGACCATGTTTCTTGTCTTAGTAAATAGTAATACATATGACTGTACCCACAATGTAGTTGAATTTGTAATTAGTTATCATTGTTGTTCCTATTTTCGTTTATGACATTGTTCACCAGAACAATTGCTTTTTATTGAACAATATTTATTGAATATTTTGTACTATCAGCTGTAAACATTTATTGGTAAGTTCGTATCATTGTTCTTTGTACTTTTATTTAAAAAACAATTATATTGTGAGTTTTTTCTCCATTTAAACTAGCTGTGGAAAATGTTCACAATATAATTGTTAAGGTCACATGCAAGTATTCTAAAAGTTATTCCCCAAGATCTTGAACATTACCATGAAATACCAGCATTCATAAAAATCACAAACCAGGAGATTTCACATCTTTTTGGTGTAAGAAAACAACAACCTAAAAACCTATATATTTAATACGTTTTACAATTAACATGTCTGCGTAAAAAAATTGGCATTAGAATATTTAGTCTTTGAAGATTGTCTCACGGTATGACATAATCAGCTGACATACTGACCCTATACTACACAGTACCAAGCAAAAAAGTATTACTCTGATGTCAAGTTATACATGTAAAATATATGCATATAATTACCTGTGTTTTATAGGGTTTCTTTCAAATCAAGACACTAGGTATATACTGTATTACTGCAGTCCTTTATATTATCCTGAAAATTCTTGCTCCCCTGCCAGCTAAGCACCTTACCAAAGCTATTAAAGGCTTGTTCTGCCCAGTAACGAGCTGGAGTTTACTATAATACACAGGAGACATTTACAGAGGCAGTCTGGACATTAAATGCCCCTTAGGCCTCACATCCATCCATCCTGTAAAAGGTCAACACAAACATACACACAATGCGTCTCATTCATCCCAACAGCCTCCCTACTCAATAAGTGCGTACCAAATGACGCCCTATTCCTGAAATAGAGCACTACTTTAGACCAGGGCTCATATGGCTTCAGTGATTAGGGTGCCATTTGGGACTCACAGGTAAGTGTCCAAATGTGCCCTTTCCCATTCCACTGCCTGTCTGCGAGATCGCTCAGCTCAGGTCAGATCCACTCAAGGCCCAGATCCATCAACCAGTAGGGGCACCAGCAGAACAAAAAGAGAGACATTCTTTTACTTTTAGATTTGTGTGTGTTGTTGTGGATTGTTATATACTACTGCACTGTTGGAGCCAGGAAGACAAGCATTTCGCTATAGCCGCAATAACATCTGCTAAATGTGTCTCTTGTGACCAATAATAATTTATTTGATTTGACATGAGAGATGATGTATGTAATCTCCAAGGAGTGACAACTATCGTCAGCATTGTCATGGGTCTGATGAGTACAGGAGCTTTAGCCCTTGACATTAGTGAGCAGTTACATTCTAGAACATAGTGAAGACCATTTTAGGCACTTGTAAGCCTCAGTTAGATACTACACCTTTAAAACACATTGTTGCCATTACAGTTCAAAGGGAACCACATTAGCTAGACCGCACTACGTCAGAAAATCTCACTTTCACTGTGCTCTAGTTTGTGAAAACATTTTTAAAAAGTGAGGCAAAGTTCACAGTGATATACTTTAATATGGTGTTTCAGTGCCATACTATTTTTCGCACCTCCTGGGATAGAGCTACACACAGAGAGAGAGAGAGCGAGTGTGATTGTTACCAGAGATGTAAACTCCTGCTTGATCCTGTCACAGAAATAAAAGAACAGCAGCTGGCTGACAGAAGAACACCACAATGGAAGGATAAAGTTCAAACTTAATTACTGTATAATCACAGCTCCGATTTTTTTCAGAATTATACTCATTAGAGTACCTTGTTGGCCCCAAACGATGTCTAACTTTACTGTCTTAGACTCGTTGAATTAAAACAAAAGATATGGAGGGATGACACATTGGCCCATGAGTGGCCAGTGTATGTTGACCACAGCAATTTTCTCAAAGTTTTGCTCAAAGTTATTTCACCTCTCAAGGTTAGAGAAAAAATGTGAGTGTTTGATTAGCCTTTCAAATGACGAGGTGGGTGTCCTAAAACGGTCTTTTCTCCACAGAAGCATTGTCTTTGCTTCTCACGATCTGTTTCGCTTTGCCACTCCTCTCGCCTGTCATGTGAAAGGAAATACAGTATGGTTCAGAATGGCCTCATAACTTGTGTGGTTTCTGGCTTTGTCCACGAAGGGGGAAAAAAATTTCAAATTAGGTACATAATATCTATTGCTTCGCAACTTTGTTTAAGCATGATTTAGTAAAGTAATGTTTAAAGTCAATGGTTATGTCCCAAGTGGCACCCTATTCCCTACAGTACATAATGCACTATATGAGACAAGAACAAGCCGGTTTTAGAAAAGAGAGGACCTGCACAGATCACATCTTCACACTCTGCCAAATACTGGAACAAAGTATTAAATGGAACAGCCCCATATACACCACCTTCATTGATTTTGAAATGGCCTTCGACAGTCTCCACCAAATATGGAAAATACCTTGCCACTATGGAATCCCTCCCTCAACATCATCAAGACCTTGTAGACTGATTTCGCTGTCAGGTTGTCTGTAATGGACACGTAACCAACAGTTTTGGAGTTAACGCTTGTGTTAAACAAGGATGCATTCTCTCCCCCACCCAGTTCAGTTCATAATAGCCATTGATTGGTGTATGACACAGGCTCTGAAAAACAGAAAGAGGTGCATCAGATGGACACTCAACTCTGGAAGCCCTGGATTATGCAGATGGCATCACCCTGTTTCTCCGGCAGACTATCTGACATGAAAGAAAATGTTGACAGGCTCACAAACACATCCCTCAAAATTGGTTTGAAAATCAATTTTAAAAGATCATTGGATCATTAAAGCAACATACAGATGTAGGATCTTAATTTGATCACTCTTTTGTTGTTGAGAAATTTCCTGCACTGCAGGAAATGCAAACTTATAGTGTATTTGAGTTTTTAAAAAGGCTTCTAAAGTTTGCAATTTCCACTTTGGTATTTCAGACTTGATTTGCCCGGACAAAAAATGTATCAGCCCTTACAAAATTGTCCATTGATTGTACTACACATATTAATTCAAATAATTATTTTCCTGCTGTAGCGAAATGGCTCAAATTAAGATCTGTGCACTTTTGGCATGTTAAAAACCGTATGGAAATAAAAAACAACTCACATCAAAACCAAACTTTGCCTGTTCAATAGTAATGTTCTGTGTGTTCTGAGTGTACAGCTCTGAATGTTGGAAGGAAACATCCAGACTGTCTAGAAAACTAGATACTTTCCAAAACAGAAATGCCCAGTACTGAAAGGTACTGGGCATTTACTGGAAGGTACTGGGCATTTACTGAAAGGTACTGGGCATTTACTGAAAGGTACTGGGCATTTACTGAAAGGTACTGGGCATTTACTGGAAGGTACTGGGCATTTACTGGAAGGTACTGGGCATTTACTGAAAGGTACTGGGCATTTACTGGAAGGTACTGGGCATTTACTGAAAGGTACTGGGCATTTACTGAAAGGTACTGGGCATTTACTGAAAGGTACTGGGCATTTACTGAAAGGTACTGGGCATTTACTGAAAGGTACTGGAAGGTACTGGGCATTTATTGAAAGGTACTGGGCATTTACTGAAAGGTACTGGGCATTTACTGGAAGGTACTGGGCATTTACTGAAAGGTACTGGGCATTTACTGGAAGGTACTGGGCATTTACTGGAAGGTACTGGGCATTTACTGAAAGGCACTGGGCATTTACTGGAAGGTACTGGGCATTTACTGGAAGGTACTGGGCATGTACTGGGCATTTACTGGAAGGTACTGGGCATGTACTGGGCATTTACTGGCCACACACAATATAAAAGACAAACAGCATCACAATTAACCAAACAATCAAAATATGGAGATGGTTAGGGCATGTATGCCGGATGAATGAGCCTGCATTCCCAAGGACAGCCTTTCACTGGACAGCAGATGGGAAAAGGACAGTGGCCGGTCATGGAAAACCATCCCCAAAAAGAAAGAAGATCGGCGGCAGTGGCACTCTATTGTGGAAGCCTTATGTTCCACATAGGAACGAAGGGGACTAAGTAAGTAAGTAAATAGTGCACTACTTTCGACCAGAGCTCTATGACCCTATTCTCTATAGTGCTGTACTCTTGATCCTAGTCAAAAGTAGTGCACTAAATGGGGAATAGGGTGCTCTTTGTTGGCTTCTTCTTTCTAAATGTTTGATGAGATAACAAAAGATCAGAGCGATACATCTCTATTTAGGACTCAAAATAAGTTTTGCACTATTCATGTAAGAGACTGTTATATGAGGTACATAATAACAGTGCCCACTGCATGACATACTGTGGTAGAAATGCTGTAATGAAAGAGGTCTTGTAGTGTAGCCACTACTGCTAGCTTGAGCTCATTACTGGAGCTTACCAGTCAGTCAGAGAGAAACAGAATGGGGAGGGAGAGCACGCACACATGCACATACACAGACACAGAGACAGAGACAAAGAGAGAGAGACAGGGCCTGAATTCTCTGAAACTCTGTGGTTCCTTCATTTTTTTTTATTGAACCTTTATTTAACTAGGCAAGTTAAAATGACACAGTTCTACCAAATCTTACATGATATGGTAAAATGTGTGATGACGAGTTTACACAAAAGGGCAAGAAAAGTTGAATATGAACTATTGCCAGGGGTCAGATATTTTGGTCAAGACACTATAATATAGCAAGGGATTCAACAAGACCTCTTCAATGACAGCATACTCAATATTTTTAAAAGCTGCATTGTTGACTTGTTCAGATTGTTTGAAACCTTTACAAAGACACAGTCATACTGTAATGTGTCTGTTGTGTTACTCCCGAAGTGGTTACTACATGCTGAAAACAGTCATCGCTTCAAAGAAGACTGGCATACACACACACACACACACACCTACACATCGCGTTCCAAGGAGCCTGGCAGACGTAATTTGCAGTACATGACGTCTGCTGTTGTTTGTCTGGGAGTGTGAATCCCGGGCCCCGGGCTATTCCAGTCTTGTCTTTAATAAGTCACACACACACACACACACACACACACACACACACACACACACACACACACACACACACACACACACACACACACACACACACACACACACACACACACACACACACAGGTTATCAGACAAGCTTCAGGGTGACAGACAGTCAGACTAGTAATATCTGTTTGGGATATGTGTTGTTCTTTGTCATTGAGATATGGCATGTAGACAATGACAGAGGGACAGAGAGATTCTAACCCAAGTTGAAATCTTCCCATACCACCACAATGGATGTCAGTAAAGACAACTATAGTTCAATTGGAGTGATTACATTTATTAGTACTAGTGTGAGGGAATGGATAACAGATTCCGTTAGTTAGAGGGTGAGGTGGGGTACCACTGACACTGTAAAGCGATGAGCAGTTTCTTTGGCTGGGTACATCATGTCATCATGATCATCTTTTCACCTTATATGGGCATGGAGAGGGGAACTAAGGACCCATGTTGAAATTATTTATACCAGTTTGACTAATAATTCAGCTGCTTTCATGTGCCATTGAACCACTTAAAATGTTATTGGCCATAAATCCAACATTCATAGTAACTTGGAGTGTCTCAACGGTTCTGGTTCCCTTTGCTCTTCAGGCTCAGGGTCCTTGGGTACTGATGCAAAATCCATCTGTGCAATGTCATCTTACACAGCTGAAAACTTAAAATCCTTTGCTTGTGGGACACATACTGTATGTTTCTTGTGTATTAAATGCCAAATGGAATTGTTGTCAAACTGCTCCTTACCCGCATGAGAGCGATAGCTTTGAAGGCTGACATTATTTACGGCATCTAACAGGTTATATTTCTTTCAGATTTCGGGTGGATTTAGAAACACAGGTTGAGTCCAAAATGGCATCCTGTTCCCTTTATAGTGCACTACTTTTAAACAGGGCTCATAGGGCTGTGGTCAAAAGTAGTGCATTATATAAGAAATAGGGTGCCATTTGGGACGCAGTCACGCACACGCACGCACACACACACACACACACACACTTCATCAGGCTCCAAGAAATCTTTGATATCAGCACCGCAACATAAGAAGGTCACAGTGACATAAAGGAAATTATAACGTCTGTCTGTCTCTCCATCCTTTGGTAGCTGAGACACGTCGGGCTCAGATTTACTGTAACTTGTAATCTTTCACATGTATTTATTCCATGCCTTGACTCTTTTATGTATAATTTCCCTGTGATCTCTTGTTATTGTTTATTGTCATGCCATTTTGATAGCGCTCGCTATGTAACATAAGGACCAATTTTCTTTGGAATTCTAATTCCCTGCAAACAAAAGGTCCTCTATCTATGCCACCATGTCATCTGCATAATATAATTCCCAGAATGAGTAATGCCATCAAAACCACAGCAATGCATAACTTTGTAATATAATTTCCCTAACTACGGTATATGGATTAACTGAATACTTTCGCTAAGTACCCCTCCTGGTAACACTTTGATATAAGGATACTCTTTGATATGCTTTGGTATAAGGAGTTATACAATATTTTCTCAAGGTCCTGCACAGTCAGAAATGTGATTTTCCTGGGTTTTATATAATATTTTCACACTATGAGGTTGGAATACAGTTTTTTCCAACTGCTTACACACATTTTCAAAACTGTTTCCTTTTTTCAAAACTCTACACACAATTCCCTAAACTGCACACACAAAATGCAAAATGCCTCACATCTCCTTCAAAATGTAACACTGCATTCAAAATGCCATAAACACATGTTAGAATGAAGCATTTGCATCAAATGGCAAACACTGCTTTCATAATAGTATATTTTTGGATATACCATGTAAACACTGTTGTTCTAAATCTAAAGCTCTTTGGTCATTCATAGGCTTATATCTACATTTCAATACAATGTGCTACAGTGAAAGTAATCTGCTGAGAGGGGTAGCAAGTACACTGTAAACACCAATGCAATGTAGAAACAGAAGGGGGGTGGGCAGTCCAGGAATTGGTGGGGGGGGGGGGGGGGCAGTCACCAGTGCTAAGCTACGCTTCAACTCTTCTCCGGCCTGGGTCTGGCCACAATACTTCATCCACATCACAAGATACGTTTCTCTTGCCAAACATCGAGGGAAGTATCTCCTAGCGTGGCGCATCCAACCTTGGGCAGAGTCAACCTCTATGTCCCCACATGCGTCCTCCATTGCCTGGAGAAGCGGCATGCGGATATAGGGTTGGCGATCATACACTTTCCAGCGCCAGGCTGGGAAGAATTCCTCTATGGGATTTAGAAAAGGTGAAGATAGTTATATTACCCCCACGCTGTCCAGGGACATTGATAATTGCCCTCTGTCCTATTACATTTCTTCCATGGCGCCTGGTTTTGGTGAGGTTGAAGCCAACCTCATCCAAATAAATACATTTATAGCGAATTACATGGGCATCCAGCTCCAATACTCTCTGTAACAGACAAAAGGATATACAGATGAGTAAATATGGTATGTCTGAAGTACTGGAAGTAGTGTTGCATACATACCTCTATAAAGTCATGTCGCATATTCTTGACTCTGTCAGAGTTTCTCTCAAATGGCACCTTGTAAAGTTTTTTCATCGTCACTCGGTGCCGTTGGAGGATGCGTTGTATGGTCGACAGGCTTACAGCATTGATGTTGTTAAATATGGTGCCATTATTCAAGATATGCTCTCTTATCTCTCGAATCCTAATTGCATTGTTGGCCAAAACCATATTTATAATTGCAGTCTCTTGTACATCTGTAAACAAGCGTCCTTGTCCTCCATGATTTTGTTTTGCTCCTAGCAACACCCACCGCCCCTGTTAATCTGTCCTTGGCCAAGATGAGACTCTCTGCCCAGTGGAGTGGAGTGGACAGGGATTGGCAGGGATGGACAGGGATTCAAATCCCACTGATGGGAAAATATACACAACTAGTAAAGTAAAATAGATTGATTGTTGTTTTTTTGTTTCCATACACAGTCGTTATGTTGGAAGGTGATGCTGTATGTCCTAATGTGTCAATGTTTCCCAGGCCAATAATACAGTACACACCACAGAGACAGCAATGTAAAGTGTGTGACAGACTGGCAGTGTCTGAACAGCATGATGGTTCTGGTTTATTTATGGACATTGTAATGGAAAGAGGACCTCTGGTCTGGTCCACTGCATTCCATTAACTAAGACTGACCATTGATTGTCCATTGGAATCATATTGACCCCATCAGTCATTTCAGGTCAAGGCTCTTTGCCCCTGCTGGTCCTGTGTGTGTGTGTGTGTGTGTGTGTGTGTGTGTGTGTGTGTGTGTGTGTGTGTGTGTGTGTGTGTGTGTGTGTGTGTGTGTGTGTGTGTGTGTGTGTGTGTGTGTGTAAAACAAAAATAGATACTCTTTGGTTCCTTTTCAACCTGGCTAACCTGAATGATTATGTTCGTTGGTTCAAGAGGTGTGTCTACTCTATCCAGGTGACTTTGAGCTTTGGACCGTGCCCTGATAGGTCTGCTCCTTTAAGAAATGGTTAATTTGTCCGGAAGCTACGAGCACAATGCAACAGTGGAGAAGTTTGCGAAGCAGGCGAAAGTGAATTACAGTCGTACTTGCGTTCCTATACAACGAGAGTTTGCAATTGAGCAAGACTACTCGGCATCGTCAGTTTCTCTCCGGACAGCGTTCGTATTTACTTTTCTAAAAGAAACAGTATGCGATCTTAGGTGATTGAAGATGACTTTGAATAATGCAGTAGAGCGTGTGAGGAGTTGACATTCTAAATAATTTGGGAAATTGATGTTCAAATGTATAGTAACGCCTGATGAGATTTCTCTCGCAAACATTAGCGTTTGTTAAAAATAGCAGTGGACAAATAAATAACTTTCACGTCAGAATATTCGGGGACATCCGCCATAACTTGTCATATCGTTTAAAATTCAACAGAGTGACATTGGTAAGTTCATTTCACGGCTTGTTTTTCCTCTCACCAAATGACTAATTTAAATCTTTGGACATGTTAATGTTAGTGTTTCAACGCATTATTTGTTGGGCTGTTAGTTTTGTTCATAAGTGTGATCAATCAACTAGTCAATTAACATTGCACAGTAGTGCAACAAAAACATGCAGCGCTCCCCTTTGATTGCGCACTGTACGCTATCTATCACATTTGGACCAATGCCCTGATTGTTCAATTAACCTGAGCCGCGATGCACGGATCTATGGCACGTGAATCGGTAAATTTGTATCGAACTGTAATCTGCGCTGTTTGGTGATGTTGTCAACAAGGCAGGATGCAGCATCGTCCCAAAACATGCATCTCTTTTCCATCAAATTTACCCCCCCTCCCCTTTTACTTTTTCTAAATATCGTTGTTACAGCCGGAATTTAACATTGATTTGAAATTTAGATTGTGTGTCACTGATATACACACAATACCCCATAATGAAAGTGAAAGTTTGTTTGTAGAACATTTTTGAACATGACCCGAACAACATGTCACCTAATACCTCAGCATCCAGGACTGGAGTCCAGGGGAATGGGCCTAACAATAGGTGGGTAGCCTATATCTCTTGGGAGAAAAGACTGCATGTTATACGATGATGTTCTTTGCTGTGGTCTACACCTAAAGGAATACATACAAGCTGGACCTCATTCTGTACTTAACAGCCTCTTCATTTGAGGCATTGTGATAAACACATCATGAACACACACAATAACAGCACATACAGTTCGCCAGGGCAGCTCGAGCACCGCAGAAATTTGAGGAACTGACCTGTTGGAAAGGTGGCATCCTATAACGGTGCCACGTTGAAAGTCGCTGAGCTCTTCGGCGTGGGCCTTTATACTGCCAATGTTTGTCTATGGAGATTGCATGGCGGTGTGCTCGGTTTTATACACCTGTCAGCAACGGGTGTGGGCTGGAGTAGCCGAATGCACTAATTTGAAGTGTTGTCCACATTTTTGTGTATATAGGCCTATGGATGGGGTTTACCTAGGTTTAATGCCCATCAGTTACCTAAGTAAATTTGTTGTTACAGCCTGAACTTAAAATTGATTCAATTGAGATTTGTTACTGGCCTATACAAAATATACCCCATAATGTCAAAGCGGAATTATGTTTTTTGAAATTGTTTACAAATTAATGCAAAATGAAAAGTTGAAATGTCTTGATTCAATAAGTATTCAACCCTTTAGTTATAGCAAGCCTAAATAAGCTCAGGATGGTGGCTGCCTCATGTTATGGGTATGCTTGTAATCGTTAAGGACTGGGGATTTTTTCAGGATAAAAAAAATGGAATGGAGTTAAGCACAGGCAAAATCCCAAAGGAAAACATGGTTCAGTCTGCTTTCCACCAGACACTGGGAGATGGAGTCATCTTTCAGTAGGACAATAACCTTAAACACAAGGCCAGACAGTGAATTTTCCTGAGTGGATGAGTTAGTTTTCACACATCTACTTGAAAATCTATGACAAGACCTGAAAATGGTTGTCTAGCAATGATAAACAACCAATTTGAGAGCTCAATGGGCAAGTGTTGCACGATCCAGGTGTGGAAAGCTCTTAGACTTACCCAGAAAGACTCACAGCTGTAATTGCTGCAAAGGTGTTTCAACAAACAATTGACATAGGTGTGTGTACATACTTTTCTGTATTTCATTTTCAATAAATTTTCAATCATTTTGAAAAGCATGTTTTCACTTTGGTATTGTGTGTAGATGGGTGAGGATTCAGGCTGTAACACAACGACATGTGGAATAAGTCAAAGGGTGTGAATACTTTCTGAAGGCACTGTAAAGGAATACTGCCATTTGGGACGCACTCCATTCGACTCGAAGTCCCTCTGATCTCATGTCCTCTTCCTGTCTTGCTCTTGAGCATGTTGCTAACTAACTGACTGCTGTATATGTAGGACTCAATGCTCATTAGGCCTGTTTTCATGAACTAATTTCAGACGGCCTTGTTGTCGGTCCAAGTTCAAGATAGAATACCAAGACCAATAAACTAGAGTGCTATGTTATTCCTGCTATGAGTCTATGTAATTAGGCTACGGAGTAGTTCTTTATTTTTGGCAGGTACTGTTATACCTACACTACAGTACCTGCCAAAAATAAAGAACTACTCCGTAGCCTAATTACATAGACTCCCTCCTATTATATTTGATATTTATGTTGTTGTACTACTTGAAGGCTAATTGGTCTTGAAGGCTAATTACTTTCCTCCTCTCCTGTGTGTTTGTGTCAGTAGCTTGACCTCAGTCAGAGATGAGAACATCATTCTTGATCAGTATAGGGGAATTGGATGGATGGCTGGGGTGATGAGGACCATATTATTGCTAGTATTTACCTTCCATTTGTGATATTATTTTATTACTAAGGAATGGGTGGTGCAGTCACTACTTACTCAGCCTTGACTCTCCATAGTAACTGGAGAAGATTGTGGGTACGTCCCAAATGCCACCCTATTCTCTATATAGTGCACACATTTTGATCAGGGCCCCATCCTATGGTGCAGTTTTGCAAACAGTATGATGATGATGTTTCTACCACTGAACTAGAATGAGATTCTATTTCTATGTTTGTACCTTAGGCAACTGTACTGTCAGGTTAGGAAAGCACCACAAGCATGCAGTGAAGTAGCAGGAAATACTTTTTTGTTTTGTTTTGCTCTTTACAACCAGTCAAGAAGTGATGTCAATCTGCCTCGCTGAATTTCCATGTTATGTCTGCAAATTATTTTTATTTTCTGAACTATTACAAAATGTATCCTTGGTTTGTTTACTGTCAGAATTGATCTGACAACCTTATGGAATATAAATGATTACTAAAAAAACATTTTTTTTTTTCTCTCAAAGATGAATATAAAGTTATCAGGATAATAACTTTAATAAAACGGGATGAGTTGAAGATGAGTCAGTTGATTGTTTTTCCCAGAGATGTTCTTCCATTCACATTTGAACTGTTATTCCTTCATCTTCCTCTCTACTCCATACAAGTTCACTGGCACCATATTTCACCACTGAAATCAGCCACTGGGGCTGTCCTTGACTTACATTTTAGTCATTTCAAATACAATACAGCACTTCCCAACAATGCAAAGAAAAAAATAGAAAAGTAATAATAAATACACAAGTAATGATAACTTTGGATATATACAGTGGGGCAAAAAAGTATTTAGTCAGCCACCAATTGTGAAAGTTCTCCCACTTAAAAAGATGAGAGGCCTGTAATTTTCATCATAGGTACACTTCAACTATGACAGACAAAATAAAAAAACAAAAATCCAGAAAATCACTTTGTAGGATTTGTAATGAATTTATTTGCAAATTATGGTGGAAAATAAGTATTTGGTCACCTACAAACAAGCAAGATTTCTGGCTCTCACAGACCTGTAACCTCTTTCTTCTTTAAGAGGCTCCTCTGTCCTACCCTCATTACTTGTATGAATGGCACCTGTTTGAACTTGTTATCAGTATAAAAGACACCTGTTCACAACCTCAAACAGTCACACTCCAAACTCCACTATGGCCAAGACCAAAGAGCTGTCAAAGGACACCAGAAACAAAATTGTAGACCTGCACCAGGCTGGGAAGACTGAATCTGCAATAGTTAAGCAGCTTGGTTTGAAGAAATCAACTGTGGGAGCAATTATTAGGAAATGGAAGACCTACAAGACCACTGATAATCTCCCTCGATCTGGGGCTCCACGCAAGATCTCACCCCGTGGGGTCAAAATGATCACAAGAACGGTGAGCAAAAATCCCAGAACCACACGGGGGGACCTAGTGAATGACCTGCAGAGAGCTGGGAACAAAGTAACAAAGCCTACCATCAGTAACACACTACGCCGCCAGGGACTCAAATCCTGCAGTGTCAGACGTGTCCTGTCCTGTCTGAAGTTTGCTAGAGATCATTTGGATGATCCAGAAGAAGATTGGGAGAATGTCATATGGTCAGATGAAACCAAAATACAACTTTTTGGTAAAAACTCAACTCGTCGTGTTTGGAGTACAAAGAATGCTGAGTTGCATCCAAAGAACACCATACCTACTGTGAAGCATGGGGGTGGAAACATCATGCTTTGGGGCTGTTTTACTGCAAAGGGACCAGGACGACTGATCCGTGTAAAGGAAAGAATGAATGGGGCCATGTATCGTGAGATTTTGAGTGAATACCTCCTTCCATCAGCAAGGGCATTGAAGATGAAACGTGGCTGGGTCTTTCAGCATGACAATGATCCCAAACACACCGCCCGGGCAACGAAGGAGTGGCTTCGTAAGAAGCATTTCAAGGTCCTGGAGTGGCCTAGCCAGTCTCCAGATCTCAACCCATAGAAAATCTTTGGAGGGAGTTGAAAGTCCGTGTTGCCCAGCAACAGCCCCAAAACATCACTGCTCTATAGGAGATCTGCATGGAGGAATGGGCCAAAATACCAGCAACAGTGTGTGAAAACCTTGTGAAGACTTACAGAAAACGGTTGACCTCTGTCATGGCCAACAAAGGGTATATAACAAAGTATTGAGAGAAACTTTATTACTTTAATACTTATTTGCCACCATAATTTGCAAATAAATGCATTAAAAATCCTACAATGTGATTTTTCTGGATTTTTTTCCTCATTTTGTCTGTCATAGTTGAAGTGTCCCTATGATGAAAATTACAGGCCCCATCTTTTTAAGTGGGAGAACTTGCACAATTGGTGGCTGACTAATACTTTTTTGCCCCACGACATGGGGTACCAGTACTGAGTACATATGTATATATAACTAGGAATAAAGTGACTATGCGACGGGACAGATAATAAAAAGTGGCAGCAGCGTAAGTGGTGAGTCAAAGTTAGTGTAAAAAGGGTCAATGCAGATAGCTGTTTGGATAACAACCAGTCTCATTTAGTTTTGGGGTTGAAGCTGTTCAGGGTCCTGTTGGTTGGCGCATCCGTATCACTTGCTGTGTGGTAGCAGAGAGAACAGTCTTATGACTTGGGTGGCTGGAGTCTTTGAACATTTTTAGGGCCTTCCTCTGACACCGCCTGGTATGGGTGGCAGGGAGCTCGACCCAGTGATATACTGGGCCTTACGCACTACCCTGTGTAGCGCCTTGAGGTCCGATGCCAAGCAGTTACTATACCAAGCGGTGATGCAGCCAGTCAAGATGCTCTCCACGGTGCAGCTGTAGAACATTTTGAGGCTCTGCGGGCCCATGCCAAATCTTTTCAGCCTCCTGAGGGGGAAGAGGAGTTGTTGTGCCCTCTTCATGACTTTGTTGATGTGTTTGGACCATGATAGATCCTTAGTGATGTGGACACCAAGGAACTTGAAGCTCTCGACATGCTCCAATACAGCCACGTTGATTGTGAATAGGGGCGTGCTCGGCCCTCCATTTCCTGTCATCAAAGATCAGCTCCTTTTACTTGCCGACGTCCCAACACTCTTATCCAGAGCGACTTACAGAAGTAATTGGAATAACATGCTTTGTCGACTCAGGGATTCGAGCCAGCGACCTTTCGGTTACTGGCTCAACTCTCTTAACCGATAGGCTACCTGCCGCCCGGCATCTGTAGCACTGTCTGTTGAACTGAAGACTAACAGAGGATTAGTAATAAGGCGTCAGATGAAAGCTATGACTGGAGCTAGGCCATAGTATGACTGCATGGTGAGCACTGTTTTGGATGACTCCCTTATTGTCTGTGGTGTGGTGGTAGAAACAGAAGAGCCTAACAGCTGTCCCAAACTGCAGCCTTTTCCCTATATAGTGCACAACCAGTCAAAAAAGTTGTTTGGGTACCATTCGAGAGACACACATGGTGTTGTTATATGACCACTGTATCACCTTGGCAACTGGACCCAACTTAGTCCCTTGACCACCACAGCCTATCCATCCCATAATGCCATAGCTGGCCTGGACTGATCTAGCCCCTTCACACCTGGGAATGATTATCTATTAACCCCCCCAGTATAAGCCAACAGCGTCTAACTAATGCCCGGTCTCTCTGTGAATGGGTTCCCAAATGGCACCCTATTGTGAAATACTTTTGATAAGGGCCCATAGGGCTCTGGTCATAACTAGTGCACTGTATAGGGAAGAGGGTGCCATTTGGGATGCAGCCTTTGTGTTTACCTCTCAGCCAGTATGTCTATCCAGAGTTCCAACGTCTGTGTCAGTGAGGAACTGCTCTGCTGAAGCCGTGGTTACATAGTCTGTTGGGGTTCACAGGCCCTCGGCCTCCTCTCCTCCTCCAACACAGACCCTCTCGTTGGGGGGGATTGGAAGCACATTGAGTGCCCTGATGTTGGACGTTTGCTCTGCTCCGTCTCCTCTGTTGTGAATAATGAGTCGGTGTTTGTGGTGAAAAGGGCCTTCACCTAATGTAGCCTTAAAGCAGCAGAGATACAGAGCAGGATGATGCCATAATGGCTGTGTGCATCCCAAAAGGCACCTCGTTCCCTATATAGTGCGTTACTTTTGACCAGGGGGACTCACCCTGTGCTGTGGTCCCTCTGGCTCCTCTCTCTCTATTAGGTTCTGATGATGAAGTTATGCAATGGACGAGAGGATAATGTTTTGGGTGGGCTTTGTTGCCATGGTGATGTGTGTAAAACATCTCATAACCAATGTTGATTGATACGTACAGAATGTTCAAGTGATAATGCCTGAGAACCTGGTGTTTGGAGGATATATTGCCACAGGTGTTGTTAGGCATGAGACAAAAGTCAAGTGCCAATATATCCTCCAAACGCCGGCTTTGAGGGCATTATCACTTTTATACAATGGGTTACCAACATATTCAAATAATGATTTACACATTTTTATGAAACACTATTTTGATGAATTTATTCATACCATTTCATCCTTCCACAAGATCTAGTCCTGACACAAACCTAGGGGTCCTACCCAAGCTGGCTGGTCGTTTAGTTGCCAGAGATATCACCCAGTTGTTCAGTGTTTTGTTCTGCATCTACTGTATTGACGCGACCCAGTCGTTCGTTCTAAATATTCCATTGCCATACTGGCTGACAACGTTCTTATCCCTTGCTTGCTAGCTAGCCAACTATGGCTAACTTACAGTCATGTCAAAAAATAATGCAGCCAAAATAACATCAAAGGAGCTGCATTTGTGTTTGTTTAAGCTGTTTTCTAGTGACATTTATTTGGATACACCCATAACAATGCGCTAATGAGGCGCGATTTTGCCTGGCATAGAAAATGTGCTCTCTCGTCAGGGCACTGTTGTTGGAGCTAGCCAACAACACATGTAACACAATCACTTCAAACTGAAGCTGGAAAGAATGCAAACTAGTTGCACTTCGTTTTGTTCAACCTGTTTTCTATTGATAGTTCTGTGTGTGTGTGTGTGTGTGTGTGTGTGTGTGTGTGTGTGTGTATATATATACATAAAAATGCTACTGATTCATTATTTCGACTGGCTGGAAAAAGCTGCCTGCCTGTCTCTCTTCCTGACTCCTGACACGTTCATTACTATGGGGCAGCTGGAGATCGAATTAGAATATTGAAACAATGTTGCAAATGTCGGAGAGACAGACAGCAAGGTTTATACAAATATCCACGGTTGAAAACGAAATGTTAGTTAAAAAGAAATGTGAGATAATGTCTAGATGCTTTTTATGAGTGGAGAGCAAGTTTATCAATTGCCTGGCTGGGCTGTTGAGACAGTGGGTGGATCAGCTGGAACGGAGAAAATGGGTATTTTGCCTTCATAGATTTAGCTGGTGGTTAATTGTGGAATAGACACTGGCTGGAATGCGCTTTTAACCAATCAGCATTCAGGATTAGACCCACCCATTGTATAAAATCCCTCAAACAACAGCACCTCTCTGTGTGTTCTCCAAACAATATCCAAAATACAATGTATGAATAATGCTACAGCAGGTCGGATGTTAATCCTGAAATCTCCCCAAGCAATTTACAACTATGTACAGAAATCCTGAGTGCCCTAATCCCAGGCCCATTCATTTGTGCGGTATTCACATTTATGGGCCTAAATGCTATTTGCAAGCCATATTATTTCCCTCCCTACCCCAAGCCCAAACAATCTGGAGTTTGCACACACATTGTCTACTTTTAAGTGTTCACTAATGTGAGGGACAAAATCAATTAAACAGTTCCAGGGTTTCAGGCTGGCAGGCACTCAGATGTTTGGGTTGTAATGACTAATGATCATTGCATAAACGGTTGCTAGTGTCTGCCTCTGCCATAAATCACATTGAGAGCTTAGATTAGACTAAAGCATCAAAACATTGTGAAAGAGGGACTGCATAGCAGGTGTTCATAGTAGGTTTGTTATGTCAGCTTTCCCCTACGCTCTGAACCTGGGATGACATAGGACGAAGTCAGAAAATCACCACCTGCTAAGAAAGCACCTCTTGCCAGGGTGGAGTACTAGGCCTATATGCTTCACTGAGGTTGACTGTACAGCCTGCGGGCTCAAGTTCTCACAGTAGGAAGTTGGTGAAATCATCTTGCTGGGGTCATGGCTGTCTTCAACTCTAGAAAGCCTCTCTCTATGTAGCTCTCGTTCGGCGTTTCAGATATGTCAGTCAATCGCTACATTTGTCCGTGACCTCATTTGTGGCATGTCTCCACGGTGATACAGTTGGTGGATCAAAAACAGACCTCTGCCATGTGGAGTAGGGGTTCTAAACATTACTCTGGCACCATGGCAACCGCTGCTGCTGGATGTCAGGGGTGGGTGGGAGGGATGTGAGAGGGTTTTCTGTTTGTTCAGAAGGTGTGTGTGTGTGTGTGTGTGTGTGTGTGCACAAGCCTCAGCTTAAAGCCCAGCCCATGCAGCATGGAATCTCCACATGATTTTTCAATTACTGTGTCCTCCCAAGTCTGACGGTCTTTTTGGGCCATGACCAAATGCTCCCACTATCCACAAACACAAGGACGTAACTCACTAACCCCATTTTAATGTAACCTTTTTTCCCCAGCAATTCAAACTGGAACTGGTCATGTACAGTGGGGCAAAAAAGTATTTGGTCAGCCACCAATTGTGCAAGTTTTCCACTTAAAAAGATGAAAGAGGCCTGTAATTTTCATCATAGGTACACTTCAACTATAACAGGCAAAATGAGAAAAAAAATCCAGAAAATCACATTGTAGGATTTTAATGAATTTATTTGCAAATTATGGTGGAAAATAAGTATTTAGTCACTGTAACAGACCTGTAACTTCTTTCTTCTTTAAGATGCTCCTCTGTCGTCCACTCGTTACCTGTATTAATGGCACCTGTTTGAACTTGTTATCAGTATAAAAGACACCTGTCCACAACTTCAAACAGTCACACTCCAAACTCCACTATGGCCAAGACCAAAGAGCTGTCAAAGAACATCAGAAACAAAATTGTAGACCTGCACCAGGCTGGGAAGACTGAATCTGCAATAGGTAAGCAGCTTGGTTTTAAGAAATCAACTGTGGGAGCAATTATTAGGAAATGGAAGACATACAAGACCACTGATAATCTACCTCGATCTGGGGCTCCACGCAAGATCTCACCCCGTGGGGTCAAAATGATCACAAGAACAGGTGAGCAAATATCGCAGAACCACACGGGAGGACCTAGTGAATGACCTGCAGAAGGCTGGGAACAAAGTAACAAAGTCTACCATCAGTAACACACTACGCCGCCAGGGACTCAAATCCTGCAGTGCCAGACATGTCCCCCTGCTTAAGCCAGTACATGTCCAGGCCTGTCTGAAGTTGGCTAGAGAGCATTTGGATGATCCAGAAGAAGATTGGGAGAATGTCATATGGTCAGATGAAACCAAAATATAACTTTTTGGTAAAAACTCAACTCGTCGTGTTTGGAGGACAAAGAATGC
Source organism: Oncorhynchus masou masou (assembly GCF_036934945.1). Taxonomy (NCBI): domain Eukaryota; kingdom Metazoa; phylum Chordata; class Actinopteri; order Salmoniformes; family Salmonidae; genus Oncorhynchus; species Oncorhynchus masou. Next base: position 35,984,338 of record NC_088239.1, on the reverse strand, counting down.
TGAGTTGCATCCAAAGAACACCATACCTACTGTGAAGCATGGGGGTGGAAACATCATGCTTTGGGGCTGTTCTTCTGCAAAGGGACCAGGACGACTGATCCGTGTAAAGGAAAGAATGAATGGGGCCATGTATCGTGAGAATTTGAGTAAAAACCTCCTTCCATCAGCAAGGGCATTGAAGATGAAACGTGGCTGGGTCTTTCAGCATGACAATGATCCCAAACACAGATGGCCTGCAATGACAACAAGCTCAGTCCGATGATGCTGTGACACACCGCCCCAGACTATGATGGACCCTCTACCTCCCAGTCGATCCCGCTCCAGAGTACAGGCCTCGTGTAATGCTCATTCTTTCGACGATAAACACAAATCCGATTAGCACCCCTGGTGAGACAAAACTGTGACTCGTCAGTAAAGAGCACTTTTTGGCAGTCCTGTCTGGTCCAGCGACGGTGGGTTTGTGCCTATAGGCGACGTTGTGATGGTGATGTCTGGTGAGGACCTGCCTTACAACAGGCCTACAAGCCCTCAGTCCAGCCTCTCTCTGCCTATTGCGGACAGTCTGAGCACTGATGGAGGGATTGTGCATTCCTGGTGTAACTTGGGCAGTTGTTGTTGCCATCCTATACCTGTCCCGCAGGTGTGATGTTTGGATGTACCGATCCTGTGCAGGTGTTGTTATACGTGTTCTGCCACTGCGAGGATGAACAGCTGTCCGTCCTGTCTCCCTGTAGTGATGTCTTCGGTGTCTCACAGTACGGACATTGCAATTTATTGCCCTGGTCACATCTGCAGTCCTCATGGCTCCTTGCAGCATGCCTAAGGCACGTTCACACAGATGAGCAGGGACCCTGGGCATCTTTCTTTTGGTGTTTTTTAGAGTCAGTAGAATGGCCTCTTTAGTGTCCTAAATTGCCTAACGTCTGAAAGCTGTTAGTGTCTGAACGACTGTTCCACAGGTGCATGTTCATAGATTGTTCATGGTTCATTGAACAAGCAATGTTTAAACCCTTTACAATGAAGATCTGTGAAGTTATTTGGATTTTTACAAAATTTATTTGAAAGACAGGGTCCTGAAAAAGGGACGTTTACTTTTTTGCTGAGTTTCGTTTATCTCCTAGACTGCAGCTCAAGACTTGACAGAACAGATATGGCAACATTGACCATTGCTGCCCACATCCTTTCAGACTCCTAGACCTTGGACGAATGAGCTGGCTTAGAGTTTGTAATTGATGGAAATGAGGGGGATATAAATCTGTCTAGTGAGCATTATTGGTTTGGGGGAGGTTGTTTCACTGTGGACTGGTCTGTCTGTTATACAAGTAGAAGAAGTATGAGGTTGGGTATATGAACTTCAAATGTTAGACCCACCACAACATTAGGCTTTGGTCAAATGTAGTGCACTTTATAAATCAGGGGTGCTTACACTTTTGGGCTTGGAGGGGACAAAATATATTCAGAGTGGTGGGTAGCTAGCAGAACAAATAATAATTTATTTAGAAAAATAAAAGGTAAACAATAGCTTTTTACACTGAACAAAAATATAAATGCAGCAAACATGCAACACATTTTTTTATTAACAGAGTTCATACAAGGAAATCTGTCAATTGAAATTAATTAATTAATTAGGGCCTAATCTATATACAGTAGTTCACATGAATGCGTGGATCAGAAAACCAGTCTGTATCTGGTGTGACCACCATTTGCCTCATGCAGCGCGACACCACTCCTTCACATAGAGTTAATCAAGCTGTTGATCGTGCCTGTGAAATTTTGTCCCACACCTCTAATGGCTGTGCGAAGTTGCTGGATATTGGCAGGAACTGGAACACGCGGTCTTCCAAGCTGATCCAGAGCATCCCAAACATGCTCAATGGGTGACATGTCTGAGTATGCAGGCCATGGAAGAATTGGGAAACTTTTAGCTTCCAGGAATTGTGTACAGATCCTTGCAACATGGGGCTGTGCATTATCATGCCAAAACAGGAGGTGATGGAGGCGGATGAATGGCACGACATTGGGCCTCAGGATCTCGTCACGGTATCTCTGTGCATTCAAATTGCCATCGATGAAATGCAATTGTGTTCGTTGTCCGTAGCTTATGTCCGCCCATACTATAACCTCACGCCCACCTTGGGGCACTCTGTTCACAACATTGACAAAAGCAAACTGCTTTCTCACACGACGCCATACGCTGTCTGCCATACAGTTGAAACCGGGATTCATCCGTGAAGAGAACTTCTCCAGCGTGCCAGTGGCCATCGAGGTCGGTTACGATGACAAACTGCTGTCAAGTCAAGACCCTGGTGAGGATGCAAATGAGCTTCCCTGAGACGATTTCTTTTATCTTTGGTTGTGCAAACCCACAGTTTCATCAGCTTTCTGGGTGGACTGGTCTCTCACGATCCAGCAGGTGAAGAAGCCGGATGTGGAGGTCCTGGGCTGGCGTTAATTACACGTGGTCTGAGGTTGTGAGGCCTGTTGGACATGCTGCCAAATTCTCTAAAACGACGTTGGAGTTGGCTTATGGTAGATCATTTAATGTTAATTTATCTGGCAACAGCTCTGGTGGACATTCCTGGCATCATCATTCCAATTGCACGCTCCCTCAACTTGAGACATCTGTGGCATTGTGCTGTGACAACTGCTTATTTTAGTGTTCTTTTATCGTCCCCAGCACAAGGTGCACCTGTGTAATGATCGTGCTGTTTAATCAGCTTCTTGATATGCCACACCTGTCAGGTGGATGGATTATCTTGGCAAAAGAGAAATGCTCACTAACAGGGATGTAAACAAATTTGTGCACAAAAGTTGAGCGAAATACACTTTTTGTGTGTATGCAATCTTTTATTTTAGCTCATGGGACCAACACTTTACATTTATATTTTTGTTCAGTTTTTTGAAACAATACATTTTTTATAAGTTAGCATAAAATTACAAACATTAATCAATTCGTGGCCATATTGCTTGACACCAAACAGCACATTGTGATTACCAGTATTACCATTGTACCATAAAATCTCCACCTCGCAGGCAAAACATTTTAGTGACACCCCCCAATTTTCTGCTTTAAATTTCATGTCCTGCAATTCTGCACGTTTTACCATGTAGCAGAGATCAAACTTAGCAGTTTTAAAACAAATGTAATGTGATTATACTCATTTAGCCATTGGATGGAGAGAATGTTGCCGTTTTTAATGGTAATTCCCTGTAGTTCTACACATTTTGCTATGAAATGCCATGTTCATATGATGTCTTGAGTGAGTGACTTGTTTCAAGTTTGGTAAACTAACATTAAAATGCTTTACTAATGGGCCTTTCCCAACAATGCAAAGAAAAATAGAAGGATAATAGAAAGATACCATCCAGAGTCGATGTGCAGGGGTACAAAGTCATTGAGGTAGGGGTAAAGTGGTAGGGGTAAAGTGACTAGGCAACATTATAGATTATAAGAAGTAGCAGCAGCATACAGTGCCTTGTGAAAGTATTCGGCCCCCTTGAACTTTGCAACCTTTTGCCACGTTTCAGGCTTCAAACATAAAGATATAAAACTGTATTTTTTTGTGAAGAATCAACAAGTGGGACACAATCATGAAGTGGAACGACATTTATTGGATATTTCAAACTTTTTTAACAAATCAAAAACTGAAAAATTGGGTGTGCCAGCTATCTTACATAGCAATCTATAAAATGTTAGGTGTCATGGGCTAATTGATTTTCAGTGACTGACATTACAAGAGGAAAACTGATCAAATGTAGAAATTGCAGGTTGTGTATTCTACTATGCTATCTTTAAACAGTGAGTTAAGACCCCGACTGACTGCCTTTTTTTGGTTGGGGGCCCCCTAGTGGTCCTGGCGGGCCAAACAACGTTGTCAGTTTGGTCAGCCTTTATATAGGGAGTAGGGTGGCATTCTGGACACATCCTAATCTGATTTAGTTACAAGGAGGGGAGGGAGTTTAGGCTATTCACTTTTTTCTCTCTGTCCATGTTCTTGTTTTCTACATTCTCTCCTTGGAATGGGGTTAATTTTGCTTTTGCAGGTAACTATGCACTCATTCCTGTGCTGTCCTCAGCTACTTCAATCGATCCATCCTTAATCATTCTCCCTCCTTTCCCCAGACTGTCAGAAATGTCTCCTATCTTGTTCTCTCTTTACCCCCACCCAGCTCACCATCAACTGTGTGTATTTGTATTAAGCTGCTGCCAGCAGCTACTCTTCCTGGGGTCCAGCAAAATTTAAGGCAGTTTATGCAATTTTACAATACATTCAGACTGTTTGCCCTCAGGCCCCTACATCACCACTACAGTGTGTGTATAGTGCGTATGCCATAGTGTGTGTATTAGAGGTCGACCGATTATTGGAGGACCAAAAAGCCGATACCGATTAAAAAAAAAATATATATATATATAATAATAAATAAATAATAATTTAAAAAAAAAAATTGTATTTGTAATAATGACAATTACAACAATTACTGAATTAACACGTATTTTAACGTAATATAATACATCAATAAAATCAATTTAGCCTCAAGTAGATAATGAAACATGTTCAATTTGGTTTAAATAATGCAAAAACAAAGTGTTGGAGAAGAACGTAAAAGTGCAATATGTGCTATGTAAGAAAGCTAACGTTTCAGTTCCATGCTCAGAACATGAGAACATATGAAAGCTGGTGGTTCCTTTTAACATGAGTCTTCAATATTCCCAGGTAAGAAGTTTTAGGTTGTAGTTGTTATTATAGGACTATTTCCCTCTATACCATTTGTATTTCATTAACCTTTGACTATTGGATGTTCTTATAGGCACTTTAGTATTGCCAGTGTAACAGTATCGCTTCCGTCCCTCTCCCCGCTCCTCCCTGGGCTCGAACCAGCAACACAACGACAACAGCCACCACATCGAAGCAGCGTTACCTATGCAGAGCAAGGGAAACAACCACCCCAAGGCTCAGAGCGAGTGAAGTTTGAAACGCTAGTAGCGCGCGCTAACTAGCCAGCCATTTCACTTCGGTTACACCAGCCTCATCTCGGGAGTTGATAGGTTTGAAGTCATAAACAGCGCAATGCTTGTCGCACAACGAAGAGCTGCTGGCAAAACGCACAAAAGTGCTGTTTGAATGAATGTTTACGTGCCTGCTTCTGCCTACCACTGCTCAGTCAGATACTTATATACTTGTATGCTCAGTCAAATTATTTGCAACACAGGACAAGCTAGATAGTATCTAGTAATATCATCAACCATGTGTAGTTAAAACAATCAATCATAATCATTAGTTTTCTAGATAAGTTTAATGCTAGCTAGCAACTTACCTTGGCTTACTGCATTTGTGTAACAGGCAGTCTCCTTGTGGAGTGCAACGAGAGAGAGGCAGGTCGGTATTACGTTGGACTAGTTAACTGTAAGGTTGCAAGATTGGATCCCCCGAGCCGACAATGTGAAAATCTGTCTTTCTGCCCCTGAACGAGGCAGTTAACCCACCGTTCCTAGGCAGTCATTGAAATTAAGAATGTGTTCTTAACTGACTTGCCTAGTTAAATAAGGATTAAATAAAGGTGTAAAAAAAAAAATCGGCACCCAGAAATACAGATTTCCGATTGTTATGAAAACTTGAAATAGGCCCTAATTAATCGGCCATTCCGATTAATCGGTCAACCTCTAGTGTGTATGTATGTGTCTGTGCCTATGTTTTTGTTGCTTCACAGTCCCCGCTGTTCCATAAGGTGTTTTTTAATCTGTTTTTTAAAATCAAATTTGACTGCTTGCATGAATTACTTGATGTGGAATGAAGTTTCCATGTAGTCATGGCTCTATTTAGTACTGTGCGCCTTCCGTAGTCTGTTCTGGACTTGGGGACTGTGAAGAGACCTCTTGTGGCATGTCTTGTGGGGTATGCATGGGTGTCCATGCCTCTCATAAATACAAGTAATTATGAAGTCAATCTCTCCTCCCCTTTTAGCCAGGAGAGATTGACATGCATACTATTAATATTAGCTCTCTGTGTACATCCAAGGGCCAGCCGTGCTGCCCTGTTCTGAACCAAATGCAATTTTGCTTTTTTGTGGCACCTGACCACACGACTGAACAGTCGTCCAGGTGCGACAAAACTATGGCCTGTAGGACCTGCCTTGTTGACAGTGCTGTCAAGAAGGTAGAGCAGAGCTTTATTATGGACAGACTTATCCCAATCTCAGCTACTGTTTTATCAGTATGTTTTGAACATGACAGTTTACAATCTAGTGTTACTCCAAGCAGTTTAGTCATCTCAACTTGCTCAATTTCCATATTATTCATTACGAGACGTAGTTGAGATTTAGGGTTTAGTGAATGATTTGTCCCAAATTGTAATGCTTTTAGTTTAACGAATATTTAGGACTTTCTTATTCCTTGCAACCACTCTGAAATTAACTGCAACTCTTTGTTAAGTGTTGCAGTCATTTCAGTCGCTGTAGTAGCTGACATGTACAGTGTTGAGTCATCCACGTATAATTCATTAGTAAAGATTGAAAAAAGTAATGGGCCTAGACAGCTGCCTTGGGGAATCCTGATTCTCCCTGGATTTTGTTGGAAAAGCTTCCATTAAAGAACACTCTCTGTTCTGTAGACAGGTAACTCTTTATCCACAATATAGCAGGGGGTGTAAAGCCATAACACATATGTTTTGCCAGCAGCAGACTATGATCGACAATGTCAAAAGCAGCACTGAAGTCTAACAAAACAGCCCTCAATCTTTTTATCATCAATTTCTCTCAGCTAATCATCAGTCATTTGTGTAAGTGCTGTGCTCGTTGAATATCCTTCTCTATAAGCATGCTGAAAGTTTTTCAATTTGTTTACTGTAAAATAGCATTGTATCTGGTCAAACAAATTTTTTCCAAAAGTTTACTAAGGGTTGGTAACAGGCTGATTGATTGGCTATTTGAGCCAGTAAAGGGGGCTTTACTGTTCTTAGGTAGCAGAATTACTTTTGCTTCCCTCCAAGCCTGAGGGCACCTACTATATATATAATTTTCCATCCAAGTTGTCAGACCCCGGTGACTTGTGATTGTTGATAGACAACAATTTTTTCACCTCTTCCACACTAACTTTATGGGATTTAACCTCGAGCGTCGAACAATCCCGTATCCGGGAGTGTAATCATAGCCTCAAGCTCATTAGCATAACGCAACGTTAACTATTCATGAAAATTGCAAATGAAATGAAATAAATATATTGGCTCACAAGCTTAGCCTTTTGTTAACAACACTGTCATCTCAGATTTTCAAAATATGCTTTTCAACCATAGCTACACAAGCATTTGTGTAAGAGTATTGATAGCTAGCATAGCATTAAGCCTAGCATTCAGCAGGCAACATTTTCACAAAAACAAGAAAAGTATTCAAATGAAATAATTTACCTTTGAAGAACTTTGGATGTTTTCAATGAGGAGACTCTCAGTTAGATATCAAATGTTCAGTTTTTCCAAAAAGATTATTTGTGTAGGAGAAATTGCTCCGTTTTGTTCATCACATTTGGCTAAGAAAACCCCCAGAAAATTTAGTCATTACAACGCCAAACTTTTTTCCAAATTAACTCCATAATATCGACAGAAACATGGCAAACGTTGTTTAGAATCAATCCTCAAGGTGTTTTCACATATCTATTCGATGATAAATCATTCGTGGCAGTTGCCTTTCTCCTCTGAACCAAATGTAAACATGCACGCAGCTGGAGATTGCGCAATAATTTCGACGGAGGACACCAAGCGGACACCTGGTAAATGTAGTCTCTTATGGTCAATCTTCCAATGATATGCCTACAAAATACGTCACAATGCTGCAGACACCTTGGGGAAACGACAGAAAGTGTAGGCTCATTCCTGGCGCATTCACAGCCATATAAAGAGACATTGGAACACAGCACATTCAAAATCTGGGGCATTTCCTGTATGAAATTTCATCTTGGTTTCGCCTGTAGCATTAGTTCTGTGGCACTCACAAACAATATCTTTGCAGTTTTGGAAACATCAGAGTGTTGTCTTTCCAAAGCTGTCAATTATATGCATAGTCGAGCATCTTTTCGTGACAAAATATCTTGTTTAAAACGGGAACGTTTTTTTAACCAAAAATTAAAAGAGCGCCCCCTATATCGAAGAAGTTAAAATTACAATGTTAGTCTTTCATAATTTGGTCAGATATACATGGATGTGTAGTGTCAGCATCTGTTGCTGGGATGTTTTGCCTAATTTTGCTAATCTTGACAATTAAAAAATAATTAAAGTAGTTGGCAATATCAGTGGGTTTTGTGATGAATGCGCCATCTGTTTCAATGAATGATGGGGCAGAGTTTGCCTTTTTCCCCCAGAATTTAACATAAGGTGCTCCAAAGATTTCTACCATCATTCTTTATTTAATTTATCTTGGTTTCATAGTGTAGTTTCTTCTTTTCATTCAGTTTAGTCACATGATTTCTCAATTTGCAATATGTTTGCCAATCGTTTGTGCAGCCAGAATTATTTGCCATTCCTTTTGCCTCATCCCTCTCAATCATACCATTTTTTAATTCCTCATCAATCCACAGGGATTTAACAGTTTTTAGTCATTTTCATGGGTGCATGCTTATTAGCAACTGGAATAAGCAATTTCATAAATGTGTCAAGTGCAGTGTCTGTTTGCTCCTCATTACACACCTCAGACCAACCAGATATTCTTGACATCATAGGAATAACTATAACTATATAATAACTATATAGCGTTGGTTTTCCTAGATATGGCTACTATATTGTGATCACTACATCTGATGGATCTGGATACTGCTTTCAAGCAAATTTCTGCAGCATTAGTAAAGATGTGATCAATACATGTTCTGTGCTGTTTGTAACTATCCTGGTAGGTTGAAGCTTTTTCTTGAGTGAGCTGCTTGATGAAAGCCAGTCAGTATTTAAATCACACAGAAATATACCTCTTTGTTGATAAACGGCCATAAAACGGCCTACTTCACCCCTCTTCCCCTCTACGGGAGAGATAGGGCGGAGTCGAGCGCACCCACTTTAACCTGATCCTTCAGATCCTTACAGGAGAGTCAGGACACTGGTATATATTTTTAATTATCACAATTTTCTTGAACCAATTTTAGTCTTTAATTCAGGGCCGACAGACGGGTTCCTTACTTTCCCCCCCTTCCAATTGATAACATTTTTTTTAATCAATTAGTATATTTGAGTTTAACAATATTTGTTGAATTATTTATTCTATCTTTTCTGGTGCATTAACCTGAAATTGCAACCAACTTTCTATGTTTTGTTTAAAAAATAACGATATTTTGGAAATTTTGTTTTCAAAGTGAGCTGTTGTAATCTGGAAAAGCCCATTCTTGAACATCGGGTAAGACATTCTTACTAATTTGTAAGTAAAGCCAGTTTGTTATTTACAATGATTTCTTTATGTTTTTACAGGGAAAGAAAAGTGTAAGAAAAGTGTAATTCCCCCATTTTGTATTTACCCAAGTTCTCTCTTAACTCCAGGACCACCGAGTTGGAAAAGCTTGGTATTGTCCACCGTTTTTTGTTGTTGTTATCTGATGCAGGAGTCTAGTGCCAGAGAAAAGAGACTCTCAGACTGAACTCCATTAATTTACGAAAAAATAGTCAATTTGTGCCGCAGTTTAGACTATTGATAGATCAGCGTTCTAACTCCCCCTTTTGATAGTGTGGTGCAATCACAGTGTGGTGCAATCACAGAATGCTACCATCTACCACTAACGGTTGCGGCATAAGATTGTAACTTTTAAAGGAAGAACCGCTGTAGGAGGACAGAAACTAGCTGTCCTCCGGCTACACCATTGTGCTACCCTTACAGAGTGCTGTTGAGGCTACTGTAGACCTACATTGCATAACAGTGTGTTTTAATCAATTATTTGGTTATGTGAAAATATTTAGTATAGTTTTATCTGAAAAGTTTAACTTTATCATGTTTCACTATTTCTATGACATTTACTGAGGAGGATGGTCCTTCCCTTCCACCTCTGAGGACCCTCCACTGACATGTTATGTCACATTGCCTTGTCATCATTCCCAAACTGTCCCTAGTCTGAGTCCATTGTGCATAATCTCATAGCACAAAACCATACGGAAATATGTGTATTTTTGTTGTATTGTAGTCCTGAAAACACTAGTTTGTACTTTGTACACACAGATACTCTGGCGTCTGTTACTAGCCTAATTGTGTCTGTCAGTGCGAGATGAAGAGACTGGGAGAAATTAGTACAGGACATAAGCAAAGACACTAAGGGTGTTTTAACAGTTGGTCTCTTTCACCCTAGTTTTGTGAATTCATTGTGGTTCGCTTTCCAAATGAAATAAGATCCCTCAAAAGTCCCTCTTAATGAACTGAGAACATTTTGAGAGGTGGTCTGAGTTTGTTTCGCTTGAATTCCAGGGTCTGTTTCCCTTTTTTAGGGCAATGTGAACACAAAGCTCCCTAAATTTGCAATTCCCGCACCACACACTATACTGCAACGCTGTTTCCCCGGAAATAACCACTCACATTGGTGCCACACAAGAGAGAAGATGATGATGTGCAGATTTGTGGGGAAAAAAAGGTGTGCCGTTTTTTGATATTGTTTAGTGATTGGCAAGGATGCAGAGAATTTCCAAAATATGTGTGGACTTCATATGTAGTTACTATTATTTGTTTGAAAATATGTGATCTATAGGCTAAGCGCTTCATACGCTGTTTATTTGATTATGGGGTTTGAATAGTGTAAGAAAAACATATTTGGTAAGAATCACAAGATGTGACAATTCATTCTAGGTCTTAAAGGGGCAGGAGCTGCTATGTTGGCTGTACAATTTTCAAATAATCACATGTATGGGACACATGTATGTGACAATTACAATTTTGATTTGAAGATAATATGATTTGCAGTGCTTCCTGACGAAGACCTAGATGTGTCTTTTTGTTTTGTTTTAGTCGTTAATGTGTGGGGGATATTGAATGGATCCAGTCCTCCTTATCTAGTTTCTGTCATTCCCACTGATCTGAGAGTTTAGGGGCAAATCCAAACTTCCACTTAAGTTTAATTTTCACTTAGTCATGCATTGATGTCAATTAATAGCTTGGGTGTTTATTTTCAATCACTGAACACAACTGACGCTTATTAGAGATGGGATTCTATTTGAACCAAGCGTCTATTTCCTTAATGTACAGAGCTTATGCTCAATAACATTTGAAATTGACAAACTGTTGCCTGAAGAAGGCTTAGTCTTGTGAAGTGTTAGTTGCTTTTGCAGTCGCTTTTCTTGTTACTGCAGAGAGACAGAGGGAGAACTGGTATTTTTTTACATTGCCCCAAGCAGATGGTGTGTCCCGATTCCCTATTTAGTGCTCTACTTTTTTTTTTTTGAATTTTCCCCCTTTTTCTCCCCAATTACATGGTATCCAATTGTTAGCAGCTACTATCTTGCCTTATCGCTACAACTCCTGTACGGGCTTGGGATAGACCAAGGTTGAAAGTCATGCGTCCTCCAATACACAACCCAACCAAGCCGCACTGCTTCTTAACACAGCGCGCATCCAACCCGGAAGCCAGCTGCACCAATGTGTCGGAGGAAACACTGTGCACCTGGCAACCTTGGTTAGCGTGCACTGCGCCCAGCCCACCACAGGAGACGCTGGTGCGCGATGAGACAAGGATATCCCTACCGGCCAAGCCCTCCCTAACCCGGATGACTCTATGCCAATTGTGCGTCGCCCCACGGACCTCCAGGTCGCGGCCGGGTACGACAAAGCCTGGGCGTTAACCCAGAGTCTCTGGCGGCACAGCACAGCCCTTAACCACTGCGCCACCCGGGAGCCCATTTGGCTCTGGTTAAAAGTAGTGCATGTTAAAGGGGAAAGGATGCCATTTAGGACAACGACAGCTTGTGAAACGGAGAGAGCTGGTATTTTTACACTGTAAAGCTGATAGAGAGCCTGTCTGTCCTTCAGTCTCTGCTCTGCTCCCTTATCTAAAGACCATTCCAGTAGTAGGCCCCTTCAGAACCTCTTACTCCGTCCTTAATGGGCTATCTTCAGTGCTGCCAGATCGTTTAAGTCTTTTAGTGAGCTTTAGGCTGATTGCCATATTCAACAAACTGCATTGCTGACATTTTAGCTTTCTACACTATTGACTGTTTGCAAACCTGACCCCTTTTGCAAATGGTGAATTATTAGTGTTCTACTCTGTGGTTTGAATGCATATCTGTGTGTCAGCACATACTATCAGTAACCTGGGCGGCATAGACCCCACTTAACCTCTGACCTTCGACCTTCGACCTGGATGCGAAGCTTTGTTCACATCTGACAGGAACCGTCTACTGCAAGACAGTGAGCGTAGACTGTTTGTGTGTTGGCATCCATCCATGTGGTAAAGTTGTTTTCTCCTCTTTTGTTTATATTTTTTTCCTTCTCTTTTTACTGTCCTTCTGTTTGGCTCATCATCTCTTACAGTTGACCCACATCTGTCCCTCCTTGCATGGAGATTGTTCTAGCCAATGACTCCTTTTGCTATCATTTTCTCTCAACGATAACGAGTTCCATTGCGCCAACGACAGTTCAGCCTGTTGATTGGTTAACTCTTCTCTGGGCAGAATCCTATAGGGCCAGAGAGAAACACACAGTAGACTAAGGGTGTGTCCTAATAGCACCCTATTTCTTTCATAGTTTTGGACAAAAGTAGTGCAATATATAGGGAATAGGGTGCCATTTCGTATGCAGACTAGCTGTCTAATGGCTGTCCGAATAGACAGGTGACAGCAGGCCAACCTTTTCCTGTCATTTCCAAACCTTGTCACCGCCCCATGGCCATGTTGTTTCGTGTTGGCTGTGGTTACTAGTGGGGAGCCCTGGCCTGGCTGGCATAGGTTGTGTGTTCCAAATGGCCCCCTATTCCGTTTATAGTGCTCTACTTTTGACCAGGACCCGTAATGCTCTGGTCAAAAGTAGTGCGCTATATAGGGAATAAGGGGCCATTTGGGACGCACCCAGGAACTGGGAACCGCCAGTTAGTTTCTCCCCCAGTCTGGTTGTCATGTGACTTAGTCCTGCCCTGCCTCCCTCCCCTCTTCTCTTTCTTTCTCTTCCCACTCTGGACCAATCTGGCATCAGAGGTTGTTTGTCAGAGGACAGATCTACACCGTTCACTGAGACAAGGGCATCATGAAAGGTAGGCTTCCGTGGCTCTTTAGGGTTACCAGACGCAGCAGCCTTTTAGGGCCATGCATAGGCCTCCTCCTCTCATTCTCTCCATGTCTCTGTGTCTTTGTCTTGTTACTACTGTTCATCCACATTTTGAGCTGACATATCTGCATGTTAATGCACTGTTAAATGTAATTTATTTGCTGTGGCTGGCCTGGGGCTGCCTGCAAAGTGGCAGGCTGTGGTGGGAAAGGAAGGGGTCTGGTTTGTGTAACTGATTTTGGCGTCTGTTGGGTAAGCATTTAGGTCAGAGAGGGGTGGGTGTTTTTGGGGAGGGGGGGGGGGAGAAAAATGATATGAGAGCAGGGAGAGCCTCCTGCCGGCACTGAAGCCTGCTCAGATAAGAGGCTCTGACACACATGTTTCCCAAAAACCTCTTCTCTTCTCTCTCCCTCTATGCACCAGTTCTTTGAAGGCTTATGTCTTGTGCAGCCTTATCTCTCTGTGTCTGCTTCCATGTGGGGTTGCTGTATTTTGTTGGAATTGTGCAATCCACAGTGTCTTGTGCAGTAACTGGTGAACTTACATACACCCAGCCAGTCTATCTGAAGTGCAGTGGGTTACTGGGGTTGAGATGGGAGTATATCTGTAGAGTACTTGTAAAGGGATACTCTTTTCTTTATCAGAGTGCTTCGGCTCCCCTGGTTGCTGAATAAGCAGTGTCTAAGTGTGCTTCTGGGTCATGGTGGAAATGTTGAGGTGTCATAATAATCGTGGGAGTGCGAGAAAGCTCCTATTTGAAATCTGAAAGGAGCTGCTGCGATTTCATTTTGGCCAGAGCCAAGATGTGGTCTGTGTAGTTGCCTCTTAAAGTACACTTTTTGAAAAGAAAAGCTTGGTATTGTCCAACCCATCCCTAAAGTTGGATTGATATTTGGCATGAGGATATGCTGTTTTTGTCTTTTGTTTTGAGGACACAATTTAAACAGGGCTCTCATTCGGTCTCACTTCAATGGGGACTGGGTGCTCATGGTCAGTGCGCTGTGTGAATGGGGAACCTGGTTGTGCCGACAGAGGGAGAGGAAAGGAGAAGGGGAGAGCAAGGAGAGTAGAGAGGATCCAGTCTGCTTTGGCCCTGTGCTTGAAGAGTCCAGAGACGATGGTCTGAAGAAGGTTCTGCAAAGAGGAATGTTTTAATTGAGGAGTTTTTGTTGTGCTAAATGCTATAGACAATTGCCTTTGAGTACACTCTGGCATGGTTGTCTTTAGAGTAGTGTGTATCACACAGCAGAGGAGTGGTAGTTTTATAAGTGCAAATATTCCCACTTTGTCACCATCGTCTCTGGCATTGTTGTGGTACCAACAATGGTATCTGGTGTTATGGAACAACAGAAAGGTAGTTGGCTAGCTATTTGCTGTGACTGGACAATTTGTCTCAGTCTCTGTTGTGCTGACTGTTCCCATGTGATCAACTCTGGGCATTTTTGTAATTAGCATTCTGCCCTGCCTCACAACACAAGAAAGCTAAATTGAAATCTCATTCGCAACTCTCTCCACCATGTGTCTACTGATCCCGTCTTTGAGCGATGCCAGATGTCCCGGTATTTTCAAACATGTTTGATTTCATCAGAACAAAGGCTGTGAGAACGGTGATCAGCAGCAGCTAATGAGCGCTCGCCAGAGACGACTCCAGTGAGACAATGTTTCGCATCACCATGACTAGGCTACTACTAGTAGGCCAATGCGTTTGTACTTGCCTTTAACCAAATCCAAAGTGTCAAATCGTTGCAGCTCTGAAGTTCACAAGAAATGTTATTCGATTGGTTCAATTTTTTTTACTCTGTATGGCAAGCATTAATGTCTGACTGAAAACGTTTATTAGGATGCTTTGAGCTACAACTCGTTCTAGCTATGTTAACAATCTATCCACATCATCACATTGTTTTCACGAGACAGCGTGGTGGTATCGAGAATCTTCACGACCAAGTGAAAAATCTTGTAGTGTGTGATACCTAGGGTTGAATGGCGGGAACCCGATTACCGAGATTTACCGCCCAAAACCACACCCCTTTCCCGGGATAAATAACTGCGAGAAACCAGGAAATTATAAATAAATTATTTGTATAAACAGCGTGATGTGAAATGGAACTGTTAAATTCTATGCAATGTCTAAATGTGCCTTCTCTCTGCTCTCCATATGATCAATCATCAACGCTCAGGGTGGAGACCGACAGCCCATATCGGTATGCATGTAGGCCTATCATCTCATCATGGTATCTTTTTTTCTTGTGACAGTTAGGCCTAAATTTGCTGCAGCATAGCCTATTCAACAGTAATATAAGGACCGAATGCACGTCGAATTTACACATCTCCATCTGGCTTTCGGAGGTCACTTTTTTTGTTGTAAAGATTATATTTTTTAAATTGTAACTGCAGTGTTTTTAAAACAGCCTATCGCTCGAATATCATTAATTGAAATCAGTGCACATGCGAGCACTCTCACGCAGTCTTTTTCTACAGAAATTCCGTTCAAATTGCATCCAAAATAGATAATCCTGTTCAAGATTGATATAGATAGATAGATACAGTACCAGTCAAAAGTTTGTAACTGCAGTGTTTTTAAAACAGCCTATCGCTCGAATATCATTAATCAGTGCATCTGGCTTCACGGTCACTTTTTTTCAAATTGCATAAAATAGATAATCCTGTTTTGATATAGATAGATAGTACAGTACCAGTCAAAAGTTTGGACACACCTACTCATTCAAGAGTTTTTAATTGAAATCAGTGCAGGGTAGCCTAGTGGTTAGAGTGTTGGAGTTCAAACACCAAGCTGACAAGGTACAAATCTGTCATCTGCCCCTGCACAGGCAGTTAACCCTGTTCCCAGATTGAAAATAAGAATATGTTCTTAACTGACTTGCCTGGTTAAATAAAGGTAAAATAAAAAAATAGTTTTTCTATAATTTTACTATTTTCAACATTGTAGAATAAATAGTGAAGATATCAAAACTATGAAATAACACATGGAATCATGTAGTAACCAAAAAAGTAGTAAACAAATAAAATATATTCTATATTCCTCAAAGTAGCCACCCTTTGCCTTGATGACATATTTACACAATCTATGCATTCTCTCAACCAGCTTTATGAGCAATGCTTTTACAACAGTCTTGACGGAGTACCCATATATGCTGAGCACTTGTTGGTTGTTTTTACTTCACTCTGCAGTCCAACTCATCCAAAATCATCTCAATTGGGTTGAGGTCGAGTGATTGTGGAGGCCAGGTCATCTGATGCAGCACTCCATCACTCTCCTTGGTCAAATAGCCCTTACACACCCTGGAGGTGTTTTGGGTCATTGTCCTGTTGAACAAAAACAAATGATGGTCCCACTCAACACAAACCAGATATGATGGTGTATCGCTGCAGAATGCTGAGGTAGCCATGATGACTAAGTATGTCTTTAATTCTAAATAAATCAGACAGTGTCACCAGCAAAGAACCACTACACCTCCTCCACCATGCTTCACGTGGGAACAACACATGCGGAGATCATCCGTTCACCTACTCTGTCTCACAAAGACACGGAGGTTGACACGGAGGAACTGTGACACGGAGGAACCAAAAGTCTCAAATTTGGACTCATCAGATCACAGGACAGTTTTCCACTGGTCTAATGTCTATTGCTTGTGTTTCTCAGCCCAAGCAAGTCTCTTCTTCTTATTGGTGTCCTTTAGTAGTGGTTTCTTTGCAGTACTTTGATCATGAAGGCCTGATTTCACGCAGTCTCCTCTGAACAGTTGATGTTGAGATGTATTTCTGTTACTTGAACTCTGAAGCTTTTATTTGGGCTGCAATCTGAGGTGCAGTTAACTCCAATGAACGTATCCTCTGCAGCAGAGTTAACTCTGGGTCTTCCTTTCCTGTGGTGGTCCTCGTGAGAGCCAGTTTCATCAAAGCAATTGGTGGTTTTTGCAACTGCACTTGTAGAAACTTTAAAAGTTCTTGAAATTTTCCAGATTGACTGACCTTCGTGTCTTAAAGTAATGATGGTCTCTTGTTTCTCTTTGTGTATTTTAGCTGTGTGTATTCTTGCCATATTATGGTCTTTTACCAAATAGGGTTATCTTCTATATACCAGCCCTACTTTGTCACAACACAACTGATTGGATCGAACGCATTAAGAAGGAAATAAATTCCACAAGTGAACTTTTAACAAGGCACACCTGTTAATTGAAATGCCATCTAGGTGACTACCTCGTGAAGCTGCTTCAATGAATGCCAAGAGTGTGCAAAGCTGTCATCAAGGCAAAGGGTAGCTGCTTTGAAGAATCTCACATATAAAATATATTTTGATTGGTTTAACACTTTGGTTACTACATGATTCCATATGTGTTATTTCATAGTTTTGATGTCTTTACTATTGTTCTACAATGTAGAACATAGTCAAAATAAAGAAAACCCATGAATGAGTAGGTTTGTCCAAACTTTTGATAGGTACGTGTATATTGAACAAAAATATAAACATAACATGTAAAGTGTTGATTTCATGAGCTGAAATAAAAGACCCCAGCATTTTTCCATGTGCACAAAAAACTTCTGGTATTCTGCACATTTGTTTACATGCCTGTTTGTGAACATTTCTCCTTTGCCAAGATCATCTATCCACAAAACAAGTGTGGCATATCAAGAAGCTGATTAAACAGCATGATCTTTACACAGGTTGACCTTGTGCTGGGGACAATAAAAGGCCTCTCTAAAATAGGCAGTTTTGTCACAGTTTTGTCATTTTAGAGAATTTGGCCGTACGTCCAACAAGCCTTACAAATGCAGACCACGTGTAACCACGCCAGCCCAGGACCTCCACAGCCGGCTTCTTCACCTGCGAGAATCTCCCGAGACCAGCCACCCGGACAGCTTATGATGAAACTGAGGAGTATTTCTGTGGGGATAAACTCATTCTCATTGGCTGGGCCTGGCTCCCCAGTGGGTGGGCCTATGCCAACCCATGGCTGCGCTCCTGTCCAGTCATGTGAAATCCATAGATTAGGGCCTAATGAGTACTTAATTTGAATGATTTCCTTATGAACTGTACCTCAGTAAAATCATTTAAAATGTTCCGTGTTGCGTTTTATTTTTGTTCAGTGTGTGTATATATACACATCTCTCCGTATCCTAGCCTACCTCTTTCGGGTAATAAATTCAATGCAGTATTAGCCTTATATTTAGCTAATGAATGATGGGTTATTCATAATAAGCTTATAATTTATAGACTCTATCTCGTGCACAGTGCGCATGCACCTGTGGTCTGCTGGCCTCTCCTTAAAACATGCTCCTTAGCTATTGGAGTCCCATGCAGGAAAAGGTAGACTAGAGTAGTTAGCTAGACATTTTTTGTTCTTGCATTTCTTATAGCAATAGACTATTTAAAGAGGGATGCAAGTTCTTGTTTGCCCAATGTTAAATACAGAAGCCAAGAGAGCGGGCAGGCAGGAAGGCAATAGCAGTTATTTCAGTCACACAGTAATGATTTTAGCATGTAAATCTTGGTGGGGCAAAAAACTATACTTTTTAGATACTTGCCAGCAATACCACTAAATAATACATTAATTGCACTATAACGGTGCCCACATACTGTTAGGGTCTACATAAAGCTGTCCCTACAGCAGAGCTTTCTTTTCAGCACCATGGAGTGAATTCTTACCATCGCTACACCTGGCTATCAGCGGAGCCTTGTCTGGCAGCGAAACAGTTAATTCAGCCTCATGTACTGCTTTTTATAAGTAACATAGCTGATATGGCTGACTTGCTTTGGCAAATATGGTTTCTACTGACAATTGAGATGTACAAACTATGGCATAAGGGAACGACAAGCGCATAAGAGGCAATCCGTTATTTCAATTAAGACCTTAATGAGCGAGCTACTGTAGGACGGACGTAGTCAATATAACTAACTACTTGTTCAACACTTTTTTAAAATGTACAGCGACAGAATTCAGAACATGCTCCGTTCTTACAGTATTCTCCCTGTACACCAAGTTAGAAGCATAGGATAAATAAAGGGGTTATATAAGCAGTCAATGAAAGCTCTTAAAATATTCAATTACATTTCTCTAAAAACAGGCTATAGGCTATATGTGCACCACCAAGTCAGAACAGTAGGCTAAATTATGAGGGGGGAAAAGTGACCAAATTATGCAACCCTAGTGACACCCTGCCCGTGCCAGAACGTTTAGTGTGTGCACCATTACCTTGTGCAAAAATAACCACAGGAAAGATTGTTTAATGTGAGGGGCTCAGCGACATTACGATTTTGAAAGTCGTGTAGTGGTTGGCTACGAAAGTGCTAATATTTCCCCTCAGCTAATTAGTCTGTGAGTCAGTCTCCTCTCCTCTGCCTTCTAAGCTAACCGTTGCTAACCCACTGAGAGAAAGCACAAAGCGATGCGCCTTGCCTCTGTGCTGAATAACCTCAAAGCTCTGGCCTCATGCCCAGGACCCAATTTCCCAACCAACTGACAGAACATAAATCAGCTTCAGGGTTGACGTTTGTAACACAAAGATAAACAAATCAATAAAAAATATGTTTTGAAATACAGTTAATTCATGTTATTGTTGAGCCAGCCGTTGGCTATGCAAAGGGGGATTCTCAGTCGGTACCTGTCGGTGAACACCAGAGGGTACTGTTTGATGAGAAAACATCTCTTTGAGTGGCAGGTGATGGGGGTCAGTTCAGCTTTGTGTTTCCTGGTGACTATTTAGGCTCTGTGTTGCTTGCTGACTTATTGAGTACTTTTCCTGGGATTTGAACCTATAACGGTCAACATGTCTTTTCATTTAATGGGTGTATTGTTCCAGTGTGAGTCCAAAGAAGACAGAACAGCCGTCCTCATTGAGTCTTAGTTACGGTTAGTTGCTCTCGGTCAGTTTCATCCCATTCTTTTTGAACCCTCCACCCACACTTAGTTCTCATCGAGTAAATTTAGACATGACAGTGGGATGATAATTTTACGCCTCTTCTCCTCTGTTAGTGAAGTGACAAGGTGTTTGGCTGCTCTTTATGTACTGTAATGCGAATGTCATGAGCAAGGCATGGACACAGATAGAACAATGAGCTAGATATTTAATCGGATGTATAAATGTGAAGCATCCGGTTGGTGTTTCCATTCACTAACAAATATGGTGATGAGAGCAAGCCCAGTGGCCGTCAGTGGGAGAAGATGGAAAGACATGGATTTTGTCTGAAATTCTGCTCATTTTCTCATCTATTAAACATTTGATCTACATACATCTGTTTCCAAAACTATAATCTGTAACAGAGTGGACTGCATTTTGTGCACTTTACCCTTTGCCCAAAGTTAAAAAGAATGCAATGTTTAGGAGAACACAGGCGAATTGAGTTATTGCACATGCGCAATTCAGTGTTGCCATTCCCTAACGGAAATTTGGCAAATAAATGCTAGAACTCGCCAATAGGATCTCAATAGCTTGTGCTTGGCTCTGCCCACAACGTTGCTTGTTCTGCTCATTATGATTCATTTTCTTCCATTGGAAATGACAGGCTCTGGTGTCTTGTGATGGTTATAAAAGTATTTGGCATGGAGGCTGCCGCCTTGGCTGCCTTGGCAACATGACAATAGTGTTTAGTATTGGCCCACATCCAGAACATGCCCTCACCCTGTCATCGACACAGGACAGATTTAACCCACCACATCAACCCGAAACGCTATGGCAAACCTCATCTTTCATCACTTCCTATAGGTCAATATGTTACACGAGTTACTGCCTATGGGTTGTTGTTGTTATGATCTTAGAATAGTGGTCCAGTGAACTTTTCTCTTAATGCTTTTGAACCCATGTGAGACCTCAACTTACATCTTGTTGTCACCTGTACACCCTCTGGAGAGGGTAGTCGTTTTCACAAGTCATTAATAAAGTATATCAAAGGGATTCTGACAAGATGGCAGCCTCATCATTAAACACTACCAAGTACATAATGACTAAACCAGCAACATTGAGAAAATAATAGCTAGCCACTGTTAATTACTTTTTTTTAAAGTTGGCGGAAAGTCTGTGTTTTAAGTGTCGAAAGTTTGGTGTCAATCCGAGAGTGGATTCTTGCCCTGTGACCGCTGACTTTTCCTTTTTTGTGTTGAGACTGAGCAAGAGAGAAATATATTTCTGGGAGATTGAGGGCTATCAAAGCTCCAGGATTGAGGCCATCAATGGCTGCTGGCGTATCCAGTTATAACCTAGGACATGAATCATGGTATATCTCTCTCGCTC
This sequence comes from Oncorhynchus masou masou, assembly GCF_036934945.1. NCBI lineage: Eukaryota > Metazoa > Chordata > Actinopteri > Salmoniformes > Salmonidae > Oncorhynchus > Oncorhynchus masou. The sequence continues at coordinate 35,962,891 of NC_088239.1, read as the reverse complement.
TCTGTCCTGTCCTCTTCTATCCTCTCTGTCTCCATGTTTCATTGGCCTGGCATCGCCAGAGTGTAAAAGCAGCTTTCTAAATTGGTCAGCTCCCTGAATCATGTCTGTTGCAGACGAAGCTACCACACATGCTTTCCTGAAAGGGGGGTGAGCTGGGGGGAAGGTGGTCATCGTTCCACTGGTGCTGGCTACTCATGCCTCATGCCACTTCTGTCAGTTGTCCCGCGAGCCCTCCTGTGCTCAGCTGTGACTTTTTTTCTTCCAGACCCACTGTGGAACTACCCACCCAAACTAGGTACTACGACCAACAGACCTACCCCAGCCCAGGCATTACTCTGTCACATCTAATGTAGCCTGAGAGGAAACTTGAGCCAAGTAAGTAAGGAGTTGAGTTGCTGACATGGCAGGAGAGAGTTTGTGCTGAGAAGATAACATTTTTAGTAGACTCATTGAAATACTTACTGGCTTCTAAATGCTTTTATATGGTTTGAAGCAAAAGCTAGCTGGGCTGTCTGTTATTATGTGTTCAGTGAAGAAGTGGTCTGATTGATATGATAGTTGACTGGATAGCTCTTATCAATTTGATCGCGAGCTGGCCCAATCCTTATCTATTGGAAGGGAACTGGTTTGTAGAACCCATTCTGATTCTTGCGTAACATTCCCAATTCCCTTCCAGAACCTGGCTGTTTGACTTGGAGCTGATCAGCAACTAGCCACGCCCAGGACCTTGTTTCCTCTGTGACAGGATCCTGACAAGATGGCAGCCTCATCCTTAAACACTACCAAGTACATAATGACTAAACCAGCAACATTGAGAAAATAATAGCTATTATTAATAGATATTATTACCTCTTAGTAATAGATGATATGCACAGATATAGCGTTGAGCTTTGAATTGGGCACTCTATTGTCTGATTTAAAAGGACAATTGTGCACTTTCTGTTGATCAGTATAGTTCTTTATTTATACAGCATTTTATATATACACTACCGGTCAAAGGTTTTAGAACACCTAAGGGTTTTTCTTTATTTTACGATTTTCTACATTGTAGAATAATAGTGAAGACATCAAAACTATGAAATAACACATATGGAATCATGGCTACCACAGCATTCTGTAGTGATACGCCATCCCATCTGATTTGGGCTTAGTCCCACTGTCATTTGTTTTTCAACAGGACAATGACCCAACACACCTCCAGGCTGTGTAAGAACTATTTTATCAAGAAGGATAGTGATGGAGTGCTGCATCAGATGACCTGGCCTCCACAATCCCCCGACCTCAATCAAATTGAGATTGGTTGGGACGAGTCGGACCAAAGAGTGAAGGAAAAGCAGCCAACAAGTGCCTCGCATATGTGGGAACTCCTTCAAGACTGTTGGAAAAGCATGGTTGAGAGAATGCTAATAGTGCGCAAAGCTGTCAAAGGCTTTTCCAAGAGTGTGCAAAGCTGTCAAAAACCCTTGAATCTGTTCTAAAACGTTTGACCGGGGTTGTGTGTGTACACCTACACATTCAAGGGTTTGAATTTTTAATATTTTTTACACAATAGAATAATAGTGAAGACATCAACTATGAAATAACACATGGATTCATGTAGTAACCAAAAAAGTGTTAAACAAATCAAAATAGATTTTATAGTTGAGTTTCTTCAATGTAGTCACCCTTTGTCTTGATGACAGCTTTGCACTATCTATGCATTCTCTCAATCAGTTTCATGAGGAATGATTTTCTAACAGTCTTGAAGGAGTTCCCACATATGCTGAGCACTTGTTGGCTGTTTTTCCTTCACTCTGCTATGGTAGCCATGCTGGTTAAGTGTGCCTTGAATTCTAAATAAATCCCTGGTAGTGTCACCAGCAAAGCGCACCTACAGCATCACACCACCTCCTCCATGCTTCACGGTGGGAACCACATATACGGAGATCATCCGTTCCCCGACTCTGCGTCTCACAAAGACATGGCGGTTGGAACCAAAAATCTCACATTTGAACTCATCAGACCAAAGACAGATTTCCACCTGTCTGTCTATTGCTCGTGTTTCTTGGCCCAAGCAAGTCTCTTCTTATTAATGGTGTCCTTTAGTAGTAGTTTCTTTGCAGCAATTTGACCTTGAAGGCCTGATTCACGCAGTCTCTTCTGAACAGTTGATGTTGAGATGTGTTTGTTACTGGAACTCTGTGAAGCATTTATTTGGGCTGCAATCAGAGGTGCTGTTAACTCTAACTTATCCTCTGAAGCAGAGGTAACTCTGGGTCTTCCTTTCCTGTGGAGGTCCTAATGAGAGCCAGTTTTATCACAGCACTTTATGGTTTTGCGACTGCACTTGAAGAAACTTGAAAAGTATTGACTGACCTTCATGTCTTAAAGTAATGATGGAGTGTCGTTTATCTTCTTATTTGAGCTTTTCTTGCCATAATATGGACTCAGCCTTATTTGGTAAAATACAATTTTCTGTATACCACCCCTACCTTGTCACAACACAACTGACTGGCTCAAATGCATTAAAAGAAGGAAAGAAATTCTACAAATTGACTTTTAAGAAGGCACACCTGTTAATTGAAATGCATTCCAGATGACTACCTCATGAAGGTGGTTGAGTTAATGCCAAGAGTGTGCAAAGCTGTCATCAAGGCAAAGGGTGGTAACTTGGAAGAATTTCAAATATAAAATATTTCATTTGTTAACATTTTGTTTTGATGTCTTCACTATTATTCTACCATGTAGAAAATGATAAAAATACAGAAAAACCCTTGAATGAGTAGGTGTGTACAGCGCCTTGCGAAAGTATTCATCCCCATGGCGTTTTTCCTATTTTGTTGCATTACAACCTGTAATTTAAATTGGACATACAAAAAATAGTCCAAATTGGTGAAATGAAAAAAATAACTTGTTAAAAAAAATGTAAACGGAAAAGTGGTGTATTCATCCCCTTTGCTATGAAGCCACTAAATAAGTTCTGGTGCAATCAAATACCTACAGAAGTCACATAATTAGATTGCACACAGGTGGACACACAAGTGTCACATGTATGTGTGTGTGTGTGTGTGTGTGTGTGTGTGTGTGTGTGTGTGTGTGTGTGTGTGTGTGTGTGTGTGTGTGTGTGTGTGTGTGTGTTTTTCTTTTCATTTTGTCTGTCATAGTTGAAGTGTACCTATGATGAAAATTACAGGCCTCATCTTTTTAAGTGGGAGAACTTGCACAATTGGTGGCTGACTAAAGACTTTTTTGCCCCACTGTACGTACGTACTCACCGTTCTTGTGATCATTTTGACCCCACGGGGTGAGATCTACCGTGGAGCCCCAGATTGAGGGAGATTATCAGTGGTCTTGTATGTCTTCCATTTCCTAATAATTGCTCCCACAGTTGATTTCTTCAAACCAAGCTGCTTACCTATTGCAGATTCAGTCTTCCCAGCCTGGTGCAGGTCTACAATTTTGTTTCTGGTGTCCTTTGACAGCTCTTTGGTCTTAGCCATAGTGGAGTTTGGAGTGTGACTGTTTGAGGTTGTGGACAGGTGTCTTTTATACTGATAACAAGTTCAAACACGTGCCATTAATACAGGTAACGAGTGGAGGACAGAGGAGTTACAGGTCTGTGAGAGCCAGAAATCTTGCTTGTTTGTAGGTGACCAAATACTTATTTTCCTACAATGTGATTTTCTGGATTTTCTTTTCTCATTTTGTCTGTCATAGTTGAAGTGTACCTATGATGAAAATTACAGGCCTCTCATCTTTTTAAGTGGGAGAACTTGCACAATTGGTGGCTGGCTAAATACAATTTTTCTGTATATATATATATACATACATACATACATACATACATACATACATACATACATACATACATACATACATACATACATACATACATACATACATACATACATACATACATACATACATACAGTGGAGAGAACAAGTATTTGATACACTGTCGATATTGCAGGTTTTCCTACTTACAAAGCATGTAGGCAACCTTCCTCACCCTTGGACCACTCCTTTTGTTAATTGAGTTTCCAGTCTCTGGGAATAGGTGTTCTATCTTTGCCAGCAGCATCTTCTGGTGCTACAGATGGTTTGGTATGCCAAGGGAACAGTCTCCTACCCGCTGGCTTACCTTGTGTTCTGTTGATTGTTCTGGCCCTTCAGTGGATGGAAAAGAGATACTAAGTGTTTCCAGTATCGACATCTCTCCTCGTCCCAGCTCTTCCAATACACTAAACAACGGGATGACAGTTCCCGGGAAGACTGTGTGATGAGAATGGAACAGAATGGGAATAACACATGGAATACTTTAGCAAATTGGATCAGTGAAGTATTCTGGTACTGAATGTTGCGTCTCACTTGATAGAGCTGCCAATATCACAAGTGGACTTCTGTTTGTGTTTTCTGTTTTTCTCTGTGGAAATGTCTTTGTACCTGTGTGCACATTTTTCTCAGGGTGTACAGTAAATTAAAATCTCATGTCAGGTTTCAACTCTCAAGCTGCATGCTGTTGACCACCACTGTGGGGGTAGTAGTCAATGGTGCCCTTCAGAGATCGTTCCACCTTGAGCCATTGAGCCCATTAGGCACACTTTTATCTGGTTTATTTTGGGTTAGCCTGTCAGGGGTGAGGCAACAGGGCATGGCTAGCTGTGTGTGTTCCAAATGATGGTGTTGGGACGACGTTATCTTGGTCCTCCTATTCGTGCCAGTTATGTTGAAGACCAGGCTTGGGTACAGTAAGTAGAGGCCGTGGTCTTTTTGAAAATGTTGACGTTCGTGTGAACTGTCTTGGACATTGCCATGGTCTGGTCTTTTGAACTGATACCTGGGTTTTGTGACTGGCCATGGACCCTATAGAGATGGTCTGGGTCAGGCCAGACCACGCCTGGGTACCAGCCAGTAAACAGTGACGGTACATGCCTAGCCACTTGGGCAACACCTCACCTTATTAGGGTAGATAGAACAGTGAGCTACAAACAAGGTCAACCTACCGTCCACGCTGTGTCAGCATGCATGCGTCTGAGTGTGTATTGTGAAGGGAGCATGTCTGACCTTGCGCAATTCTCTCTAACTGTCCAAGGACCATTATAACAGGAAAACAATCAAGTAAATGTGGACCCCGTGGTCCTTTCAGAGCTGTCTGAGGAAATGTATCAGTCCCAAATAATTCCTTTTGTGTTTATGTCCCAAATGGCACCCTCTACCCCATTGTAGTGCATACATTTTGAACAGAAACATATGGGTCCTGCTCAAAAGTAGTTACCCTACTGTACATAGGGAATGTTGGGTTGAACTGTTGAATCTCAACTGTTAGGTTGAAGGTGTACTTTGAAGTCATCAGTGTTGCCTTGTACCTTATCTCTACCGTATGTCCTCTATGAAACAATGGCCTTTCACCATCAACCTTGGTCAACTTTGATTCCCTCCATCCCAGTTCTGTACAAGCATGAGTGTGATTATCTGAATATCTTTGCCTTTCATTTTCTACCCCCTATATTAATTTAAGTCTCTGTTGGAGGGCTCAAGGGCTCTGGGCTGAGTACTGCTATCTGTCTGTAGAACCAAACGTGCTGGTCCCCTCCATTTGATAACCAAATCAAATTTTAAATCAAATCAAATTTTATTTGTCACATACACATGGTTAGCAGATGTTAATGCGAGTGTAGCGAAATGCTTGTGCTTCTAGTTCCGACATTGCAGTAATAACCAACAAGTATCTAACTAACAATTCCAAAACTACTGTCTTACACTTGTGTGTATAAGGGGATAAAGAATATGTACATAAAGATATATGAATGAGTGATGGTACAGGGCAGCATAGGCAAGATACAGTAGATGGTATTGAGTACAGTATATACATATGAGATGAGTATGTAAATAAAGTGGCATAGTTAAAGTGGCTAGTGATACATGTATTACATAAAGATGCAGTAGATGATATAGAGTACAGTATATATGTATACAAATGAGATGAATAATGTAGGGTATGTAAACATTATATTAGGTAGCATTGTTTAAAGTGGCTAGTGATATATTTTACATCATTTCCCATCAATTCCCATTATTAAAGTGGCTGGAGTTGAGTCAGTGTGTTGGCAGCAGCCACTCAATGTTAGTGGTGGCTGTTTAACAGTCTGATGGCCTTGAGATAGAAGCTGTTTTTCAGTCTCTCGGTCCCAGCTTTGATGCACCTGTACTGACCTCGCCTTCTGGATGATAGCAGGGTGAAAAGGCAGTGGCTCGGGTGGTTGTTGTCCTTGATGATCTTTATGGCCTTCCTGTAACATCGGGTGGTGTAGGTGTCCTGGAGGGCAGTTAGTTTGCCCCCGGTGATGCGTTGTGCAGACCTCACTACCCTCTGGAGAGCCTTACGGTTGTGGGCGGAGCAGTTGCCGTACCAGGCGGTGATACAGCCCGCCAGGATGCTCTCGATTGTGCATCTGTAGAAGTTTGTGAGTGCTTTTGGTGACAAGCCAAATTTCTTCAGCCTCCTGAGGTTGAAGAGGCGCTGCTGCGCCTTCTTCACGATGCTGTCTGTGTGGGTGGACCAATTCAGTTTGTCTGTGATGTGTATGCCGAGGAACTTAACTTACTACCCTCTCCACTACTGTTCCATCGATGTGGATAGGGGGGGGGGTTCCCTCTGCTGTTTCCTGAAGTCCACAATCATCTCCTTAGTTTTGTTGACGTTGAGTGTGAGGTTATTTTCCTGACACCACACTCCGAGGGCCCTCACCTCCTCCCTGTAGGCCGTCTCTTCATTGTTGGTAATCAAGCCTACCACTGTTGTGTCGTCTGCAAACTTGATGATTGAGTTGGAGGCGTGTGTGGACACGCAGTCGTGGGTGAACAGGGAGTACAGGAGAGGGCTCAGAACGCACCCTTGTGGGGCCCCAGTGTTGAGGATCAGCGGGGTGGAGATGTTGTTGCCTACCCTCACCACCTGGGGGCGGCCCGTCAGGAAGTCCAGTACCCAGTTGCACAGGGTGGGGTCGAGACCCAGGGTCTCGAGCTTGATGACGAGCTTGGAGGGTACTATGGTGTTAAATGCCGAGCTGTAGTCGATGAACAGCATTCTCACATAGGTATTCCTCTTGTCCAGATGGGTTAGGGCAGTGTGCAGTGTGGTTGAGATTGCGTCGTCTGTGGACCTATTTGGGCGGTAAGCAAATTGGAGTGGGTCTAGGGTGTCAGGTAGGGTGGAGGTGATATGGTCCTTGACTAGTCTCTCAAAGCACTTCATGATGACGGAAGTGAGTGCTACGGGGCGGTAGTCGTTTAGCACAGTTACCTTAGCTTTCTTGGGAACAGGAACAATGGTGGCCCTCTTGAAGCATGTGGGAACAGCAGACTGGGATAGGGATTGATTGAATATGTCCGTAAACACACCAGCCAGCTGGTCTGCGCATGCTCTAAGGGCGCGGCTGGGGATGCCGTCTGGGCCTGCAGCCTTGTGAGGGTTAACACGTTTAAATGTTTTACTCACCTCGGCTGCAGTGAAGGAGAGTCCGCATGTTTTCGTTGCAGGCTGTGTCAGTGGCACTGTATTGTCCTCAAAGCGAGCAAAAAAGTTATTTAGTCTACCTGGGAGTAAGACATCCTGGTCCGTGACGGGGCTGGTTTTCTTTTTGTAATCCGTGATTGACTGTAGACCCTGCCACATACCTCTTGTGTCTGAGCCGTTGAATTGAGATTCTACTTTGTCTCTATACTGACACTTAGCTTGTTTGATTGCCTTGCGGAGGGAATAGCTGCACTGTTTATATTCGGTCATGTGTCCGGTCACCTTGCCCTGATTAAAAGCAGTGGTTCGTGCTTTCAGTTTAACTTGCCAGAAGAGAGGGATATTTGTCCTGTGGGAGAAACCAGTATATCTGGACTATTTCCGAGAGAGGCCTGGGTCCGGAGTTTGAGACAAACCTGCTAAAGTTTTCCTTCTACACTACAAATTATTTAACAAGCCGTGTTAACTTCCAGGATTTCACACACACCCAAGCATGCACACACTTCATCACCGGGCTTGAAACGGCAGGGCTCATTTAAAGTGCCACACTGTCGCTGGATCTCTTTTTTAACTGTTTATATAGAAATCACCGGTTTCACTGTATGCAATAATACAAGTCTTCTATGTCGAATTAATGTGACATCCAGTCATCAGTATTGTGCATGATTGGTGAGGAGGTGTGGACATGCATACATGTGCCGTTATGATGATCGAAGACCTGGGTCTGTATCCATAAAGCATCTCGGAGTAGAAAATTGTCATAAGTGCTGAGAATAGACATTTTACGCTTACTCTTATGGAGCCTCTTTAGTCGTGTGTCCCACCTAGTTGACAGATATTTAAGACAACTCGTGAGCTGTTCTAACCAGTTAGGAGTTACCACCAGGTGTCTTGATAATAGAAAAAAGGCAGTGAGTCAGTGGTTGCTGCGCCACATACAATTGCTTTGGAATTGTTGCAAGAATGGATCTATATGATCAATCCATAAATAGATATTCCTAAATACTTATAATCACAGGCTAGTAAATAATCACATTTTTCCTGAGATTATTTAATTAACCTACGTGTTATTTCAAGTTATCCCTTTGTAGCGCAATATCACATTGTATTTTTTTTTTAATTGGGCATGCCCATAAGTGGGCAATTGAAGGCAACTAGGACCTATGTTAACTTTGACTGTGTTCAATGAACATTATAGACCTTTAAAATGTTTTATGCAACATTATTGGCAAGTGAGTTGACGCCAACTGTGCCAAAGCTATTTCGTTGTTAATTGTACCAATTCCACTTTTAACAACCATCAGAATTGGTTAATAAAAAAAAGGTAATGCATGCCATCATATTAGCCAAGAGTTAAGAGTAGGCAAAGTGATTTCCAGGCGAAAATGACTAAACATTTTACCATTGCAACATTTGATGTACAGTTACATTCATTGTGGTTGTCTGAAGTGTGCACAGCTTAAGGTTTTTCAGCCATGTCAATGAGCGTCGTCGCTTTCATGTGCGGTACCTCCAACCGTTGTGATTACTAGCATAGGTAAACTTTTATCAGTTGATTTTACTCCTGGCTCAGACTTTGTCTGGTCAGTGTCTTAACATCATCCTAAAAACCTTCTCTGATCTGGGATTTTGTTGTTGTCTTAAAACAGGTTTTAACAGGATTCCTAGGACCTTTTCTGAGATGCTTTGTGGATACGGGCGCTGATGTCTCATCGATGGCCTGTTTCTCTTCAAGATCCCCCACAAAAAAAACGATTTGCTTGGATTGTACCTGTCAAATTACTGACATTTGTTTAGTATTGTAATCTCTCTCTCTCTCTCTCTGTGTGTAGCATACCACTGCTGCCTTGTCACTGGGCCAAGGGAACAGAGCAGCACACTCTTAGTACTGGAATCGAGTCAATCATATCTTGTTAAAACATGGCATTTTGATCTTTGTCAGTACAGGTGCTGAAGTTAGGCCTACATAGACTAACATTGTGTTCTAGTGGTTTACCTTGAAGATTTGATTTGGGATGCGTTTGCCATATTGGGGAACCTTTTTGGCTTGAATGACCTATAATCCCTCCTAATGCGGAGCAGCAAGGTTTGACTGTAAGGCGTGTAACTACAAATGAACATGCGCATGTCCGCATTTTGAACTTGTGCATAAGCGTGATCTGTTTTGTGCTGTCTTGCCAATTCCTATGGTCATTCATTGTTATGTTGACTACACAGCACAAACAGATCTGGGACTGGGCTAGTTAACTGTCTCCGTGATTCTGAACTACATTGGTAATCACAGAGCTAGGTACAGTACACGGACAGGGCCAGGCATGTGTTATAGCAGAGCCTGAATCTACCTGCCCATCCTTTGGCACGGTAGGGTCGTCATATTTAATGATAGGCTTCACCACCAAGTCATTTCAAGTCCTGATGTCATCCTTAAACCAGGTGAGTAAATCACGTACAGATGCATGGGGGCTGGGGGGGGGGGGGTGGAAGCTGGGACAGATGATAATAATAAGGACGTTAGTCTGCAGGTCTGGTATGCGTCAGATGGTGATAGTTCTCCATGATAAAGGTGGATCAGAAGGCTCTGTTCTCCTGTTCTCTATTAGGCTATTAGCCCCACTGTTAGCCCCACCCTCTATGTGAGCCAACCACACCTGGGTTCAAGTAGTATTTTGTTTTAGTTAAAATAATTTAGCTGCACCTGAGTGAGGTTACCCGGGAGAATGGGTCTGGTGGAATAGTTTCAAAAGTACAAACCCGGCCCCATTTGGGACACTAGACCGGCTCAATCAAACACTCAAAGTATTGGAAAATAAACAATACTATTAGAACCCAGGTCTGGAGCCAGCAATAGAGGCATTAACACCAGAGCATGGCCCATGTCTGTTTCTTCCCAGGCCTCTCCACAGACTCGATACTGCATTTCTCCAGTGACAGACCCCAGTCCTCTTCAACTCCTCCTCAGTCTATATGGGATGAGTGTTAAGTGTCAGTGAGAACACTGCTGTGTAGGTCCAGGCTCTGATCAGGCCCTACACCCAAACAAGGGCACTGCGTTCATCCACCTCTGGCCTGCTCGCCTCCCTACCACTGAGGAAGTACAGTTCCCGCTCAGCCCAGTCAAAACTGTTCGCTGCTCTGGCCCCCCAATGGTGGAACAAACTCCCTCACGACGCCAGGACAGCGGAGTCAATCACCACCTTCCGGAGACACCTGAAACCCCACCTCTTTAAGGAATACCTAGGATAGGATAAAGTAATCCTTCTCACCCCCCCTTAAATGATTTAGATGCACTATTGTAAAGTGGCTGTTCCACTGGATGTCATAAGGTGAATTCACCAATTTGTAAGTCGCTCTGGATAAGAGCATCTGCCAAATGACTTAAATGTTAAATGTAAATGTAGGTCTGGGGTGCTTATGGTTATTTTATGGCTGAGCTGCTGCGGCGTCCTGCTGCCACTAGAGTCAGTAGAGCTGAAATGTTTCGCGTTTCAAGAAAATGTTTAGTTTCTATCTGCTTTGGTATGGTGTAGGCGACAGTAGATGTTTCTCTTTAGCCATTTCCACGTCTCATTTGGTATGTAATTTACCATGCTACATACTTGAAAATTAATGGGTTTTACAGTGCAAGTTAAGCAGGTCGGTCAGGTGGCAACTTTTACTGAGGTTGATATGGTTACCAGCCTAGCATGTAGACTACAGACAAACGTATACTGTCTCACCCACGGTGTGACTTGCGAGGTCTGGTGTGCATGCGGCCTAGGGTTGTGTCGATGTAATGCTTTTATTAGAAAGGTGCTTTTTTATGGTGAAAATGATCTTCCCCAAATATAACTCACGCGCTGCTTATGTATGCCAGTTAGGCTCTACAACCAATGTAAAGCGGATTCATGTGCTTAATTTTAAGACGTTATTTGGCCACTATAGGCCTATGGGCAAGGCTACATGATGTGTGCCACTATGATTCAAAAAAGTTAACAAAAAAAGGTGTTATTTCTTATGCTGGGCATCATTCACAAGTGACAGGCGAATATTGCCACCCCATCATATTATTGTTGACTTCATCTTGTCCTTACATATACTAAATAATATATGTGAAATTTGTTTTGATTTACAATGGACCATTATTATGCACCTGTTTTCGAAACAACAGGGGCAGCTGGAAAGAATTACATGTCATCAACAGTTTGCTCTTAAATAACGAATGGAGGACACTATTCCCCATTGGTGTCACGCCCTGGTCGAAGTATATTGTGTTTGTCTTCATTTATTTGGTCAGGCCAGGGTGTGACATGGGTTTATTGTGGTGTGTTTTGTCTTGGGGTTTTGTTAGGTATTGGGTTTGTGGCTTAGTGGGGGTATCTAGCATAGTCTATGGCTGTCTGAAGTGGTTCTCAATCAGAGGCAGGTGTTTATCGTTGTCTTTGATTGGGAACCATATTTAGGCAGCCATATTCTTTGAGTGATTCGTGGGTGATTGTTCCTGTCTCTGTGTTTGTTGTCACCAGATAGGCTGTTTAGGTTTTCACGTTACCTTTCTTGTTTTGTATTGTTCGTGTTTATTCGTTCATTAAACATGTATGAAAATTACCACGCCGCATTTTGGTCCGATCCTTGCTACACCTCTTCGTCAGAGGAGGAGTTAGAAGAAAACTGTAACAGAATCACCCACCACAACAGGACCAAGCGGTGTGGTAACGGACAGCAGCAAAGGCGGCCAAAGACACAGGACTCTTGGACATGGGAGGAAATCCTCGACGGGAGAGGACCCTGGGCTAAACCAGGGGAGTGTAGCCGCCCCAAGGTGCAGCAGGAGGAGAGGCAACAGGAGCAGCTCAAAGAGGAATGGACATGGGAGGACGAACTGGACGGTAAAGGACCCTGGGTTCAGCCTGGAGAATATCGCCGCCCCAAGGAAGAACTGGAGGCGGTAAAAGCGGAGAGGCGATGGTATGAAGAGGCAGTGGGGCGACGCGGATGGAAGCCCGAGAGTCAGCCCCAAAAATGTATTGGGGGGGCACACAGGAAGAATGGCGAAGCCAGGTAGGAGACCTGCGTCAACTTCCTGTGGTTACCGGGGGGCTAGAGAGACCGGGCAGGCACCGTGTTATGCTGTGGTGCGCACAATGTCCCCAGTGCGGGTGCATAGCCCGGTGCGGTATATTCCAGCTCCGCGTATCGGCCGGGCTAGATTGAGCATCGAACCAAATGCCATGAAGCCGGCTCTACGCATCTGGTCCCAGTGCGTCTCCATGGGCCGGCTTACATGGCACCAGCCTTGCGCACGGTGTCCCCGGTTCGCCTGCATAGCCCAGTGCGGGCGATTCCACCTTGACGCACTGGCAGAGTGACCGGGAGTATTCAACCAGGTAAGGTTGGGCAGGCTTGGCGCTCAAGAGCTCCAGTGCGTCTGCACGGTCCGGTCTACCCAGTACCACCTCCACACACCAGCCCTCCGGTGGCAGCTCCCCGCACCAGGCTTCCTGTGCGTGTCCTCGGCCCAGTACCACCAGTGCCAGCACCACGCATCAGGCCTACAGTGCTCCTCGCCTCTCCAGCGCTGCCAGAGCCTTCCTCCTCTCCTGCGCTGTTGGAGTCTCCCGCCTGTTTAGCGCTGCCAAAGCCTTCCGCCTCTACAGCGCTGCCGGAGTCTCCCGCCTGTTCAGCGCTGCCAGAGCCTTCCTCCTCTACAGCGCTGCTGGAGTCTCCTGCCTGTTCAGCGCAGCCAGAGCTGCCAGCCTGCATGGAGCAGCCAGAGCTGCCAGCCTGCATGGAGCTGCCAGCCTGCATGGAGCTGCCAGTCTGCATGGAGCAGCTGGAGCTGCCGGTCTGCATGGAGCAGACGGAGCTGCCGGTCTGCATGGAGCAGCCGGAGCTGCCGGTCTGCATGGAGCAGCCGGAGCTGCCGGTCTGCATGGAGCAGCCGGAGCTGCCGGTCTGCATGGAGCAGCCGGAGCTGCCGGTCTGCATGGAGCAGCCGGAGCTGCCGGTCTGCATGGGGCAGCCGGAGCTGCCGGTCTGCATGGGGCAGCCGGAGCTGCCGGTCTGCATGGGGCAGCCGGTCTGCATGGGGCAGCCGGTCTGCATGGAGCTGCCGGTCTGCATGGAGCTGCCGGTCTGCATGGAGCTGCCGGTCTGCATGGAGCTGCCGGTCTGCATGGAGCTGCCGGTCTGCATGGAGCAGCCGGAGCTGCCGGTCTGCATGGAGCAGCCGGAGCTGCCGGTCTGCATGGAGCAGCCGGAGCTGCCGGTCTGCATGGAGCAGCCGGTCTGCAAGGAGCTGCCGATCTGCATGGAGCTGCCGGTCTGCATGGAGCAGCCGGAGCTGCCGGTCTGCATGGAGCAGCCGGAGCTGCCGGTCTGCAAGGAGCTGCCGATCTGCATGGAGCTGCCGGTCTGCATGGAGCTGCCGGTCTGCATGGAGCTGCCGGAGCTGCCGGTCTGCATGGAGCTGCCGGAGCTGCCGGTCTGCATGGAGCTGCCGGAGATGCCGGTCTGCATGGAGCTGCCGCTGCGGAGCTGCCGGAGCTGCCGGTCTGCATGGAGCAGCCGGAGCTGCCGGTCTGCATGGAGCAGCCGGAGCTGCCGGTCTGCATGGAGCAGCCGGAGCTGCCGGTCTGCATGGAGCTGCCGGAGCTGCCGGTCTGCATGGAGCTGCCGGAGCTGCCGGTCTGCATGGAGCAGCCGGAGCTGCCGGTCTGCATGGAGCAGCCGGAGCTGCCGGTCTGCATGGAGCAGCCGGAGCTGCCGGTCTGCATGGAGCAGCCGGAGCTGCCGGTCTGCATGGAGCAGCCGGAGCTGCCGGTCTGCATGGAGCTGCCGGAGCTGCCGGTCTGCATGGAGCTGCCGGAGCTGCCGGTCTGCATGGAGCAGCCGGAGCTGCCGGTCTGCATGGAGCAGCCGGAGCTGCCGGTCTGCAAGGAGCTGCCGGTCTGCAAGGAGCTGCCGGTCTGCATGGAGCAGCCGGAGAAGCCGGTCTGCATGGAGCAGCCGGAGCAGCCGGTCTGCAAGGAGCTGCCGGTCTGCAAGGAGCCGCCAGAGCTGCCGGTCTGCATGAAGCCGCCAGAGCTGCCAGTCTGCAAGAAGCCGCCAGAGCTGACAGTCTGCATGGAGCAGCCTGAGCCATCAGTCAGACTCTTCCAGATCCGCCAGTCAGCCAGACTCTTCCAGATCTGCCAGACTCTTCCAGATCTGCCAGACTCTTCCAGATCTGCCAGACTCTTCCAGATCTGCCAGACTCTTCCAGATCCGCCAGTCAGCCAGACTCTTCCAGATCTGCCAGTCAGTCAGACTCTTCCAGATCCGCCAGTCAGCCAGACCCTTCCAGATCCGCCAGTCAGCCAGGATCTGCCAGAACCGCCAGCCAGCCAGGATCTGCCAGATCCAACCACCTGCCCGAGCTTCCTCTCAGTCCCGAGCTGCCCCCCAGTCCCGAGCTGCCCCCCAGTCCCGAGCTGCCCCCCAGTCCCGAGCTGCCCCTCAGTCCATTGGGGTTCTGGGTGAGGACTACTAGGCCATGGTCGGCGGCGAGGGTGGACCATCCAAGGACGCAAGGAGGAGGGACTAAGACTTTGATAGAGTGGGGTCCACAACCCGCGCCGGAGCCCCCACCATGGACAGACGCCCACCCGGACCCGCCCCTATGATTTTTGGTGTGCGTCCGGGAGTCCGCACCTTGGGGGGGAGGGGGGGAGGGTTTCTGTCACGCCCTGGTCGAAGTATATTGTGTTTGTCTTCATTAATTTGGTCAGGCCAGGGTGTGACATGGGTTTATTGTGGTGTGTTTTGTCTTGGGGTTTTGTTAGGTATTGGGTTTGTGGCTTAGTGGGGGTATCTAGCATAGTCTATGGCTGTCTGAAGTGGTTCTCAATCAGAGGCAGGTGTTTATCGTTGTCTCTGATTGGGAACCATATTTAGGCAGCCATTTTCTTTGAGTGTTTCATGGGTGATTGTTCCTGTCTCTGTGTTTGTTGTCACCAGATAGGCTGTTTAGGTTTTCACGTTACGTTTGTTGTTTTGTATTGTTCGTGTTTATTCGTTCATTAAACATGTATGAAAATTACCACGCCGCATTTTGGTCCGATCCTTGCTACACCTCTTCGTCAGAGTAGGAGTTAGAAGAAAACCGTAACAATTGGTTTATTTTCATGCCAGGTAGGCTATACTCCTGTTGTTGTAAATATAAGCAATGTGCTTAATATTAGGAAAGTAAAATATATATATATATATATATATATATATAGTGGGCCTAGCCTATAGTGAAAGCTGAACTTCCTCTTGTCAGTAGAGACCATCACTGTTTTTCTCATGCAATTGCGTAACCTATTGAAATGTTACGCAACATGGGCTCTCATGAAGTACTTGATTAGATTTTTGAATACATTTGCATTGATGTCAGAGAGATTAGAGGGACAATTAGTGTGCTGAGTAGCAGGCAGTTAGCAAACCTGCCACCTCTAATAAACTGATCGACTGTCTTTCATCCCCTCCTTAAGAACACTCCACATCACACCTGGGTTCAAGTGGGATGTGTTTGGACACATCACATGAATTTATGGGCTGAGAAATCAAATTAATCCTCTTTGTCTCCCTGTGTGTGTACACTATCAGTTATTGTGTGATTCTGCACGTCTGAACATGTATTCTTCTCCTTTTCAATCTCATTCACTTTATGTGGTCTCCCTCGTGTGTGTGTGTGTGTGTGTGTGTGTGTGTGTGTGTGTGTGTGTGTGTGTGTGTGTGAGAAGCTGTCGGACTATAAATCAATATTTTTCCTCCCACACTGCTCATCTTTTGCCTTGCTCTGGGGATGGATTGCTAGAGTATTTACCATAATGATACGATTAGTCAGACAAACAATCCCATGATCTGAGCTCCATCGCAGCTGATTTCCCATTCTCTCTCTCTCAGCCTCCGGCTCTCTTTCCCTCTCCTCCCTCTGTGCGTCTCTCTCTCCTCTCTCCCTCTGTAGCATCCCACTGCTGTCTTGTCACTAGGCCACTAGGAACACAGCAGCATACTTTTCGTACTTCCTGACTATACCTTTCTCTCGCTCTCCTTCCGCTCTCCCTATCTCTTCACCTCTCTCTCTCTCTCTATCTCTGAGTTTCTGTAGGAGAGGGATGTCCAGCCTCTCAGGTCCAATCTGTTAGTGTAGCGATGGGGCCTAGACTAGCTAATTTCTTTACTGTAATCAGATTAGCAGGCACTGAGCAGCTTTAGTTAGCCCCTGTCTCCCTGCATGCCTGCAACCTGTCTAGTTAGCCAGTTAGCTATTAGCGTTAGTGCTGGAGGAGACTAGAGGGGAGCTGTCAAGAGACTCAGCCTAGCGTCGTAGCCACAGCCTCGACGCTCCACTCAAACGCTACACTGCCGACGCTACTACGTACTACTACTCCTGCTCAGCTCATTCCCTCTCCAGTCTTTCTGTCCCTGTCTCTCTCTCTCTCTCTCTCTCTCTCTCTCGTGCTGCTCATCCCGGGGCAGTTACTGACTGCCTTTGTTTCTCTGCATCACCTTGCAGTCAGTTGCCTGCGTGTGGGTTGGACCTCAGCACTTCTCACTTTTTCTCTCCAGCTCTCTTTTTATTTCAATCTGTCCGCTGTACCTACCTGGTCTTGCAAAAATGTATCGGAGCGCAAACCCATGGATCTCAAACTACCTGAGCCATGTCAAGTTCTGCGGCCAAGGTAAGAGAGAGGCTGGGATTGAGGATAGGGCTGGGATTGTGGGCTGTAGCTGGCTCTCTTTTTAAATGCCCCAGTTTCCAGCTTTCCTTGTGCTGTCTGCAGCTGTAGCCCCCAAGGACTTAGTAGCAGCCAAGATGAGGGACTAGCTGATTGCAGAAGGAGGGAGAGCTATTTCTGGGCTCTACTTTGTCTGAGGTTTATTTTTGGAGAGTTATGTTAAGGCATATTATGTGTGTGTGTGACAGACACTGTTTGTGTGTGTGTGCTTGTGTAGCCAATGTTTCTCATTCTCATAGCTGTATACCATTTCCACCCTTTCAATAATGCTTCCAGGGTGTTGAACTGAGTGTTGAATGGGGGTTCTGCTTGGTTAACTGGCTGAGAATTCACAACAGATGTTCCTGGTGGTATCCCAGGATGGGTTCCCAGCCATTCAAACCCAGTAGGAGGGGTTGCATCCCAAATGGCACACTTTTCCTTAACCTAGTGCACTACTTTTGACCCAGGCCCATAGGACTCTGGTCAAAAGTAATACACTATATAGGGAATAGCATGCCATTCTGGTCTGGTGAGGGATTTTGTGTTTGGGGTTCAGGTTTTTACAGCACATTGACCATACATAAGTCTCCTGTACACGCCATGTACTTAGCCATCCGTCATTTGATCAGCCATTTACTACTAGCGCACAACTAACAATTCCACAATGGCTACACATGCAATGCTCTTGCTAATGGAATAGCCGTTCATTGTCTTGATTGATTGTCTATAATTGGCTTGTAGTAGTATCTACTGTAAGTCCTCTGTTTGTAGGGAGGGGTATAAGACTTTGGTTGGCTCAGTCTCACCTGACTTACCCCTCCTTGGTTTTCTGAATAAACTAAACCTCTCCCTCATTTTATCGCTTTACTCTATAAGCCTCTCATGCCACATCCTCCTTTGATCACTTTGTCTCTAGGAGCAGAACATCAGGAAGGTGAGGGCAGGTGGGTGTCTGTGTGGGTGGGTGGGTGTGGGTTTTTATTTTATTAGGATCCCCATGAGCTACTGCACATGCAACAGATACTCTTCCTCGAGTCCACAAATAACATACAAATAGATGACGATGTACAGAACATTAATAGACAAGAACAATACAAGATATTACATTCAATTCTAAATAAATGTTATACAGTACCAGTCAAAAGTTTGGATACCTACTCATTCAAAGGTGTCTTTTTTATTTTAACTTTTGTAAATAATCCCCCCCCTAAACAGTCTATATACAATACCCCATAATGACAAAGGAAAAACAGGTTTTTGAAACATGTAGCAATAAAAACATAGACCTTATTTACTTAAGTAAAAACCTGCTCCAGAGCTCTCAGGACCTCCGACTGGGACGAGGGTTCACATTCCAACAGGACAATGACCCTATGCACACAGCCAAGACAACGCAGAGTGGCTTCAAGACAAGTCTCTGAATGTCCTTGAGTGGCCCAGCCAGAGCCCGGACTTGAACCCGATCGAACATCTCTGGAGAGACTTGAAAGTAGCTGTGCAGCCACGCACCCAATCCAACCTGACAGAGCTTGAGAGGATCTGCAGAGAAGAATGGGACAAAATCCCCAAATACAGGTGTGCCAAGCTCGTAGTGTCATACCCAAGAAGACTCGGGGCTATAGTCACTGCCAAAAGGCGCTAAAACAAAGTACTGATTTAAAGCGTCTGAATACATACAGTGGGGCAAAAAAGTATTTATTCAGCCACCAATTGTGCAAGTTCTCCCACTTAAAAAGATGAGAGAGGCCTGTACTTTTCATCATAGGTACACTTCAACTATGACAGACAAAATGAGAAAAAAAAATCCTGAAAATCACATTGTAGGATTTTTAATGAAGTTATTTTCAAATTATGGTGGAAAATAAGTATTTGGTCACCTACAAGCAAGCAAGATGTCTGGCTCTCACAGACCTGTAACTTCATAGGACACCAGAAACAAAATTGTAGACCTGCACCAGGCTGGGAAGACTGAATCTGCAATTGGTAAGCAGCTTGGTTTGAAGAAATCAACTGTGGGAGCAATTATTAGGAAATGGAAGACATACAAGACCACTGATAATCTTCCTCGATCTGGGGCTCCATGCAAGATCTCACCCCGTGGGGTAAAAAATGATCACAAGAACGGTAAGCAAAAATACCAGAACCACACAGGGAGTCCTAGTGAATGACCTGCAGAGAGCTGGGACCAAAGTAACAAAGCCTACCATCAGAAACACACTACGCCGCCAGGGACTCAAATCCTGCAGTGCCAGACGTGTCCCCATGCTTAAGCCAGTACATGTCCAGGCCCGTCTGAAGTTGGCTAGAGAGCATTTGGATGATCCAGAAGATGATTTGGAGAATGTCATATGGTCAGATGAAATCAAAATATAACTTTTTGGTAAAAACTCAACTCGTCTTGTTTGGAGGACAAAGAATGCTGAGTTGCATCCAAAGAACACCATACCTACTGTGAAGCATGGGGGTGGAAACATCATGCTGTGGGGTTGTTTTTCTGCAAAGGGACCAGGACAACTGATCCGTGTAAAGGAAAGAATGAATGGGGCCATGTATCGTGAGATTTTGAGTGAATACCTCCTTCCATCAGCAAAGGCATTGAAGATGAAACATGGCTGGGTCTTTCAGCATGACAATGATTCCCAAACACATCGCCCGGGCAACGAAGGAGGGGCTTCGTAAGAAGCATTTCAAGGTCCTGGAGTGGCCTAGCCAGTCTCCAGATCTCAACCCCATGGAAAATCTTTGGAGGGAGTTGAAGGTCCGTGTTGCCCAGCAACAGCCCCAAAACATCACTGCTCTATAGGAGATCTGCATGGAGGAATGGGCCATAATACCAGCAACAGTATGTGAAAACCTTGTGAAGACTTACAGAAAACGTTTGACATCTGTCATTGCCAACAAAGGGTATATAACAAAATATTGAGATTAACTTTAGTTATTGACCAAATACTTATTTTCCACCATAATTTGCAAATAAATTCATTAAAAATCCTACAATGTGATTTTCTGCTATTTATTTTCTCATTTTGTCTGTCATAGTTGAAGTGTACCTATGATGAAAATTATAGGCCTCTCTCATCTTTTGAAGTGGAGAACTTGCACAATTGGTGGCTGACTAAATACTTTTTTGCCCCACAGTATGTAAATGTAATATTTCAGTTTTCTATTTTTAATAAATGTGCATGTGTTTTTGCGTTGACATTTTGGGTTATTGTGTGTAGATTGAGGGATTCCCCCCCCCCCCACCCCCCAATCCATTTTAGAACAGGACTGTAACAAAACAAAATGTGGAAAAAGCCAGGTTTCTAAATACTTTATGAATGCCCTGTGTGTGTGGACAACCAATCAAAAGTGTGTACATACCTACTAATTCAAGGGTTTGTCTTTATTTTTACTATTTTCTACACTGAAGAATAATAGCGAAGACTTCAAAATTATAAAATAACACATGGAATCAGGTAGTAACCAAAAAGTGTTTAAACAAATGAAAATCGATGTTACTTTTGAGATTCTTCAAAGTAGCCATCCTCTGCCTTGGTGACAGCTTTGCACATGCTTGGCATTCTCTCAACTAGCTTCACCTAGAATTCTTTTCCAACGTTCTTGAAGGAGTTCCCACATATGCTGGGCACTTGTTGGCTGCTTTTCCTTCAATCTGCGGTCCAACTCATCCCAAACCATCTCAATCCGGTTGAAGTCGGGTGAGTTGCGGAGTCCAGGTTGTCTAATGCAGCACTCCATCACTATCCTTGGTCAAATAGCCCTTACACAGCCTGGATGTGTGTTTTGGGTCATTGTCCTGTTGAAAAACAAATGATAAGCCCACTAAGCGCAAGCCAGATGGGAAGGCGTATCGCTGCAGAATGCTATGGTAGGCCTCCTGAGTGGCGCAGTGGTCTAAGGCACTGAATTGTTGCTAGCTGTGCCACTAGAGATCCTGGTTCGAGTCCAGGCTGTGTCGCAACCGGGTGACCCATTGGGAGGCGCACAATTGGCCCAGCATCGTCCAGGTTAGGGGAGGGTTTGGCCGGCCGGGATGTCCTTGTCCGATCACGCTCTAGTGACTCCTGTGTCCGGCCGGGTGCATGCACACTGACAAAGTCACCAGGAGTATGGTGTTTCCTCCGACACATTGGTGAGGCTGGTTTCCGGATTAAGTGGGCATTGTGTCAAGAAGTAGTGCTGCTTGGTTGGGTCGTGTTTTGCAGGACGCATGACTTTTGACCTTCGCCTCTCCCGAGTCCGTACGGAAGTTGCAGCGATGAGACAACACTAACTACCAAATTGGATACCACAAAATTGGGGAGAAAAGGGGCAATAAAGAATGCTACGGTAGCCATGCTGGTTAACCTCTAGCGTCGGAGCAATCCCGTATCCGGGAGCGTAATCATAGCCTCAAGCTCATTACCATAACGCAATGTTTCCTATTCATGAAAATTGCAAATGAAATGAAATAAATATATTGAAACACAAGCTTAGCCTTTTGTTAACAACACTGTCATCTCAGATTTTCAAAATATGCTTTTCAACCAAAGCTACACAAGCATTTGTGTAAGAGTATTGATAGCCTAGCATAGCATTAAGCCTAGCATTCAGCAGGCAACATTTTCACAAAAACAAGAAAAGCATTCAAATAAAAATAATTTACCTTTTGAAGAACTTTGGATGTTTTCAATGACGAGACTCTCAGTTAGATAGCAAATGTTCATTTTTTCCCAAAAGATTATTTGTGTAGGAGAAATAGCTCTGTTTTGTTCATCACGTTTGGCTAAGAAAACCCCCGAAAATGCAGTCACTACAACGACAAACTTTTTTCCAAATTAGCTCCATAATATTGACAGAAACATGGCAAACGTTGTTTAGAATCAATCCTCAAGGTGTTTTTCACATATCTATTCGATAATCTATCAGTGGTGGCAGTTGGGTTTCTCCTCAGAAGCAAACGGAAAAATACTGCAGCTGGAGATTACGCAATAATTGCGACGGAGGACACCAAGCGACCACCTGGTAGATGAAGTCTCTTATGGTCAATCTTCCAATGATTTCCTTGGGGAAAACGTAAGCTGATTCCTAGCTCCTCCACAGCCATATAAGGAGTCATTGCCATGAGGCGGTTAAAAAAATGCCGCACTTCCTGATTGGATTTTTATCTGTTTTTTTTCTGAGACATCAGTTCTGTGGCACTCACAGACAATATCTTTGCAGTTTTGGAAACATCAGAGTGTTTTCTTTCCAAAGCTGTCAATTATATGCATAGTCGAGCATCTTTTCGTGACAAAATATCTTGTTTAAAACGGGAACGTTTTTCATCCAAAAATGAAAATAGCGCCCCCTATATCCAAGAAGTTAAGTGTGCCTTAAAATCTAAATAAATCACAGACAGTGTCACCAGCAAAGCACCCACACACCATCACACCACCTCCTCCATACTTCACAGTGGGAACCACACTTGCAGAGATCATCCGTTCACCTACTCTGGGTCTCAAAAACATGGTGGATGGAACCAAAAATCTCACATTTGGATTAATCAGACCAAAGAGCAGATTTCCACCAGTAAATGTCTATTGCTCATGTTTCTTGGCCCAAACAAGTCTCTTATTTATTATTGGTATCCTTTAGTAGTGGTTTCTTTGCATCAATTCAACCATGAAGTCCTGATTCACGCAGTCTCATTTGAACAGTTGATGTTGAGATGTGTCAGTTGCTTGAACTCTGAAGCATTTATTTGGGCTGCAATCTGAGGTGCAGTTAGCTCTAATGAACTTATCCTCTGCAGCAGAGGTAACGCAGCGTCTTCCTTTCCTGTGGAGGTTTTTGTGACTGCACTCTTACATCTATGGGGGCGCTATTTCATTATTGGATAAAAGAACGTGCCCGTTTTAAGCGCAATATTTTGTCACAAAAAGATGCTCGACTATGCATATAATTGACAGCTTTGGAAAGAGAACACTCTGACGTTTCCAAAACTGCAAAGATATTGTCTGTGAGTGCCTCAGAACTGATGCTACAGGCGAAACCAAGATGAAACTTCAAACAGGAAATGAGCAGGATTTTTGAGGCTCTGTTTTCCATTGTCTCCTTATATGGCTGTGAATACTCTTACACAAATGCTTGTTTAGCTATGGTTGATAAGCATATTTTGAAAATCTGAGATGACAGTGTTGTTAACAAAAGTCTAAGCTTGAGAGCAAATATATTTATTTCATTTCATTTGCGATTTTCATGAATAGTTAACGTTGCGTTATGCTAATGAGCTTGAGGCTATAAATAGGATCCTGGATCCGGGATTGCTTGACGCAAGAAGTTAAAGAAACTTTCTTGACATTTTCCATATTGACTAAAGTAATGATGGATTCTCGTTTCTCTTTGCTTATTTTACATGTTCTTTCTATAATATGGACTTTCTTTTACCAAATAGGGCTATCTTCTGTAGACCAACCCTACCTTGTCCCAACACAGCTGATTGGCTGAAACGCAAGGAACGAAATTCCACAAGTGAACTTTTAACAAGGCACACCTGTTAATTGAAATGAGTGCGCAAAGCTTTCATCGAGGCAAAGGGTGGCTACTTTGAACAATCTCAAATATAAAATATATTTTGATTTAACACTTTGTTTTGGTTAGTACATGATTCCATAATTTTGATGTCTTCACTATTATTCTACACTTTAGAAAATAGTAAAAATAAAGAAAAACCTTTGAACTTTTTGATTGGTAATGTATAGTGGAAAGACACCAAGAGACAACAACAACAATACTGTTTACACACTATTCATAGACACATATATTATTATATACAGTACAGCTAAATTAGATCTTTAGTAGGAGGAGAGGTACTGTGATTCAATGTTTTTTTTTAAAGCTAAACTTGCTTTTTATCTGAATAACCTCTTGTGGCAGAGCATTTCACGATGACATGGCTCTCTATACATACCTGAGCGATGCACTAAATCAGTTTTTGTATTGGGTTTCGTAAAGAAACCCATAGTGGCGTGTCTGGTGGGGTATGTGTGCATGTTTCAAGTGTATGTGAAAGATTATACAAGTGGTTAGGCATTTTCAACACACAAACTGTGGTGGGTGGGGGGGTAGTCGGAGTTGTAATGTAAGTGATCCTGTTGTGTCGTTTTAGTGACATTTCCTTTTGGGCGCTCTCTAATCGCGGGCTGTTCTGCTCAGGGTAATCCCATCTCAGAAGGGACATATGCTCTTGAATGGAGTGAGTATTTTCTGCACACACTTACTTAATAAGCCCAATGTGGGATTATTGCCTTCTCCAAGTATTAGCATTAGTGTATAGAGCCTGTAGCAAGAAAGGACTTACTTATAGGACAGTAAAGGGGCATCTCGCTGTCAAACACAGTAGGTTTATCACGAAATAAATAATGTCTAATGCAGTTTCAAGCAATCGGCATTCAGGATCAGATCTACTGTGCCTTCAGAAAGTATTCAAACCCCTTGACTTACTCCATATTTTGTTGCAACCTGAATTCAACATTTATTTAAAAAAATGTTTTTACCCATCTACACACACTGCCCCATAATGACAAAGTGAAAACATGTATTTAGAAATGTTTAGCAAATTTATTGAAAATGAAATATGGCTAAATCAATGAGCAGTTTCATTCCTCCCCAGCAACTGAGTTAGGAAGGACACCTGTGTCTTTGTAGTGACTGTGTATTGATACACCACCCAAAGTCTAATTAATAACTTCACCATGCTCAAAGGGATATTAATGCCTCATTTTTTATATCCAATAGATGCCCTTCTTTGAGAGGCGTTGGAAAACCTCCCTGGTCTTTGTGATTGCATCTGTTTTTGAAATCTACTGCTTGACTTATGGACCTTATAAATGATCTGTAAGTGTGGAGTACAGATTTGTATTCCTGAACCTATTTAGACTTATTGAAGTCCTATTGAATACTTATTGACTCGAGACATTCCAGCTTTTCATTTTGTATGACTTTGTGACATGTAATTCCACTTTGACATTATGACGTGTGTGTGTGTGTGTGTGTGTGTGTGTAGGCAGACCATTTGACCAAATAATCTCAATTAAATATATTTTTGTGGAAAAGGTAAAGGGGTGTGAATACTTTCTGAAGGCACTGTAGCTATTGAAGTTGTGCACATACATTTGATTAAAATTGATATATTTTTTAATTTAACCTTTTATTGAACTAGTCAAGTCAGTTAAGAAAAATTTCTTATTTACAATGATGGCCTACCAGGGAACAGGGGGTAACTGCCTCATTCAAGGGCAGAACGACAGATTCGTACCTTGCCAACTCAGGGATACGATCCAGCAACCTTTCGGTTACTGGCCTAATGCTCTAACCACTAGGCTACCTGCCACCCCACAAAGTGGTATGAAGTCTATGCTATGATCTTTTGATATCTCAGCTTAGACCTTGGGGGGGGTATGCCTATGAGACTCCATTGAATCATGAAATCAGTTCATCCCCATGTTTTACTAGTGCAGGGCAACTTTAATAGCTCTGTCTACGTGCATATAGTGTTCTTATAACACTGTTGCATCCCTAGTGGCCTGTAGATTACATCTTTAACATCAAAGGGTTGGGACGTCTGTGGTTTTATGCGTGTCTGTATGGAATGTGTAGTGCATTGAAGCACCCTCCTACTATTTATCTTTCCTCTGCTCTAAATGGACCTGCATACTGCCATTGAGGCTGTTAAAGTAACACAGGCATGTATCTGATGGCCTTCTATGCCCCCTGTAGGCTACAACATGTTGACTCATCCAGCACCATTTTAACACTAGGATCTCAACAGCTAAATGTGGTTTTACACTGCAGTGATAGAATGGTATAGCCTGTTTGTGGTATCTTGCCAATTCCCCTGCACAAGTAGATTAGTGACCAGGTTAAATCAAATGTAATTTGTCACATGCGCCGAGCACAGCGGGTGTAGACCTTACCATGAAATGCTTACTTACAAGCCCTTAACCAACAATGCAGTTTTAAGAAAATAAGTTTTGTTTATTTAGTAAATATTTTCTTAAGTAACACAATAAAATGACAATAGTGAGGCTATAGACAGGGGGTACCGGTACTGAGTCAAAGTGCTGGGATACAGGTTAGTCGAGGTATTTGGGTTAAATGTACATGTAGATAGGGGTAAAGTGACTATGCATAGATAATAAACACAGAGTAGCAGCAGTGTTAAAAAAACGTGGGTGGACCTAGACTGTGCACTCCGGGACTGCTTGCCCTGCAGTAGCAGAGAGAACAGTCTATGACTTGGGTGGCTGGAGTTTGACCATTTTTGCAGCCTTCCTCTCATACCGCCTAGTATAGAGGTCTTGGTTGGCAGGAGGTTGGCCCCAGTGATGTACTGGGCTATATGCATTACCCTCTGTTGCGCCTTAGTCGGATGCCGAGCAGTTGCCATACCAGGCGGTGATGCAACTGCTCAGGATGCTCTCGACGGTGCAGCTATAGACGTTTTTGAGGATTTTTTAGGATCTGGGGACCCGTGACAAATCTTTTCAGTCTCCTGAGGGGGAATAGGCATTGTCGTGCACTCTTCACATCTTGGTGTGTTTGGACCATGATATTTTTGTTGTTGTGGACACCAAGGAATTTAAAGCGCTCGACATGCTCCACTACAGCCTGTAGCAGACATTTTCAACTCCACACTGCACTGTCCCTCCTGGACAAAAGGAACACCTACAGTTAGTCAGAAGTTTACATACATTAAAACTCCATTTGAAACCACTCCACAAATTACTTGTTAACAAACTATCATTTTGGCAAGTTGGTTAGGACATCTACTTTGTGCATGACACAAGTAATTTTTCCAACAATTGTATACAGACCGATTATTTCACTTTATAATTCACTGTATCACAATTCCAGTGGGTCAGAAGTTTACATAAGTTTACATAACATACTAAGTTGACTGTGCTTTTAAACAGCTTGGAAAATTACAGAAAATGATGTCATGGCTTCAGAAGCTTCTGTTAGGCTAATTGACATCATTTGAGTCAATTGGAGGTGTGCCTGTGGATGTATATTTCAAGGCCTACCTTCAAACTCAGTGCCTCTTTTTGCTTGACATCATGGGAAAAGAAATCAGCTAAGACCTCAGAAAAACAATTGTACATTTCCGAAAGTCTGGTTCATCCTTGGGAGCAATTTCCAAATGCCTGAAGGTACCACGTTCATATGTACAAACAATAATGCGAAAGTATAAACACCATGGGACCATGCAGCCGTCATACCACTCAGGAAGAGATGAACGTACTTTGGTGCAAAGAGTGCAAATCAATCCCAGAACAACAGCAAAGGACCTTGTGAAGATGCTGGAGGAAACAGGTGCAAACATATCTATATCCACAGTGAAACAAGTCCTATATCGACATAACCTGAAAGGCCGCTCAGCAAGGAAGAAGCCACTGCTCCAAAACCGCCATAAATAAGCCAGACTACAGGTTGCAACTGCACATGGGGACAAAGATCGTACTTTTTGGACAAATGTCCTCTGGTCTGATGAAACAAAAATATAACTGTTTGGCCATAATCACCATCGTTATGTTTGGAGGAAAAAGGAGGAGGCTTGCAATCCGAAGAACACCCTCCAAACTGCGAAGCACGGGGTGGCAGCATCATGTTGGGGGGTGCTTTGTTGCAGGAGGGACTGGTGCACTTCACAAAATAGATGGCTTCATAAGGGAGGACAATTATGTGGATATTGAAGCAACATCTCAAGACATCAGCCAGGAAGATAAAGCTTTATCGCAAATGGTTCTTCTAAATGGACAATGACCCCAAGCATACTTCCACAGTTGTGGCAAAATGGCTTAAGTACAACAAAGTCCAGGTATTGGAGTGGCCATCACAAAGCCCTGACCTCAATCCTATAGAAAAGTTGTGGGCAGAACTGAAAAAGCGTGTGTGATTCACCCAATTTATTGTGGGAAGCTTGTGGAAGGCTCCCCGAAATGTTCGACTCAATTTAAAGTCAATGCTACCAAATACTAATTGAGTGTATGTAAACTTCTGACCCACTGGTAATGTGATGAAAAATAAACGCTGAAATAAATGATTCTCTCTACTATTATTCTGACGTTTCACATTCTTAAAATAAAGTGGTGATCCTAAGAGACATAAGACAGGGAATTTTTACGAGGATTAAATGTCAGGATTTATGAAAAACTGAGTTGAAATGTATTTGGCTAAGGTGTATGTTAACTTCTGACATCAACTGTACGTGAGAATGCTATTCATTAACTACTGCTCAGCGTACCCTCAAAGCTCATCACTAAGCTAAGGATCCTGGGACTAAACACATCCCTCTGGATCCTGGACATCCTGACAGGCTGCCCCCAGGTGGTAATGGTAGGTAACAACACATCCGCCACGCTGATCTTCAACTCAGGGGTGCGTGCTCAGTCCCTCCTGGACTATATATATATATATGAAATGATATATGAAATGATATATGAGTGAAATGGCTGGCTAGTTAGCGCTAATAGCGTTTCGATCGGTGACGTCACTCGCTCTGAGACCTTGAAGTAGTGGTTCACCTTGCTCTGCAAGGGCCGTGGCTTCTGTGGAGCGATGGGTAACGATGCTTCGAGGGTGACTGTTGATGTGTGCAGAGGGTCCCTGGTTCGAGCCCAGGTAGGGGCGAGGAGAGGGACGGAAGCTAAACTGTTACTTTTGTGTGTGTGTATATATATGTATGTGGACACCCCTTCTAGCCTTTCCAACAAGTCAGTTTGTCAAATTTATGCCCTGCTTGAGCTTCCCAGGTTAACTGTATGTGCTGTTATTGTCAAGTGGAAATGTCTATGAGCAACAACGGCACAGCCATGAAGTTGTAAGCCACACCAGCTCAAAGACCGTGTCGCCGAGTTCTGAAGCGTATAGCGCATAAAAATCGTCTGTCATTGGTTGCAAAACTCACTACAAAGTTCCAAACTGAATGGAATGGAAGCAAGTACCCGCAGCAATGTTCCAACATTAGTGGAAAGCCTTCCTAGAAGAGTGGAGGCTGTTGTAAGCAGAAAAGGAGGGACCAACTCCCTATTAATGTTCCTGATTTTGGAATGAGTTATTTGACGAGCAGGTGTACTTAATTTTGGTAATGTAGTGTATTTAGGCTTGCCATAACAAAGGTGTTGAATCCTTATTGACTCAAGTCATTTTCAGCAATTCATTTTTTATTAATTTGTAAAAAAAAATGTCTAAACATAATTCCACTTTGACATGCGGTATTGTGTGTAGGCCAGTGACACAAAATCTTAATCCATTTTAAATGCAGGATGTAACACAACAAAATTGTGAAAAAGTCAAGTGATGTGAATACTTTCTGAAGGCATTGTATGTCAAAGCAAATTCAAGACTTGATGGCCATGCTACCGCAACATTGACTTTCCACGGTCTCCATTGTTTTTGTTTTTCTATGTCTCAAAAAGTGTTGCACATATTCAAGGCTGCTGCTTTCTTCATAGGAACTATGATGTTTATGTGTTGTATTAGGGCAGAGCTTGACAACTGTCTTTGCATTGATGGTGGCTGGCATTTTGATGCGCCTGTGTCATGAGTTAGGTGACTGATGAGCCTTTTTCTATGTGTGAGGGTTGGTTACCGTGTATTTAATTTGAATTGCTTGTATCTCTCCTCTGTATTTTGCTCTCATAGAGAGGCTTCTATTGGGTAGAGTTGGTAGGTGCTGCCACACACTCACAAAGAAACAACCATGACATGTGATTAGGGCTGTGATGTTCATGGACATTTGGAGGACCTTAATTGGGCAACCAAGTGACCATGGTCTTCTTAACTGTTCGAAAAGCACAATAAATAAAATAAAAATCTTATCTCCTCCACTCTTGCCTGCATGGGCTGCCATAGACAGAATGAATATAACAGCCGTCCCCATTTAAGTCCATGTTGGCATAATGGGTGGACTGGTGGCCATTGCGAATGTACCCATAGGAGCAAATCAGGAAGTGTACCCATCAATATGTGATTTGTTGATCATCTTCCATGTTCATGAGCCACATCACTTGAATGAACATTCTACATTACCATGGAAATGATTGCATCACAATACCCGGCAGCCATTGCGAGTGTACACATGTACTCAGTCAAAGTGCCAGGGTTAGAGGTTTTATTCATTTTTTTATTCCAAGCCAATTTTATTCATTCTATTTCTATGTGTGCCAGTGCAGGCAATCTTGCTTGCTTCAGCAAGGAGCAACAAAGTTTCACGTTGTAAAGAATCCATGTTTCCACAGAAACGGACTTAACCACACGATGGGCTCCCGAGTGGCGCAATGGACTAAGACACTACATCTCAGTACAACAGGCGTCACTTGATTTCGAATCCAGGCTTCATCGCATCCGGGCCGTGACCGTTGGTTACATGGTTAATTGTGCCAGTCCTACATGTGATCAGACTTTAAAGAATCCAATCCGTCTCAATGAAAAGCAAGCAAACCTCTAACGCCTTGAGCTGTGACGACATAGAGACAAGCCACTTTAGAAAGAGCTGTACCGCAGTTTACTGTGTGTGTGCGTGTGTCTTTGTGAGTTAGCTGTCTCAACTCTCACCTGGTTTCATTTTCAAATAAACACTTGTCTGCGGCTCTGTTGAAAAGTACTGCAGTATATAGGGAATAGGTGCAATTTTGGATGTGCTCACAGTTACATTGTTCTCATTACAACCCAAACGCTGCACAGATCTTATTGTTCAACATGATTCAATAAAACATGTTTTAGTTTTCTAATGTATTTAATTCCTCTGCAGTGCTGCAAGTCCACATGACTAATGTCATGCATAGAGAAATGTTGTTGAATGACCTTAAGATGCCTCTAATACACTCGTTTTAATGTTGTCATTAAAAATGTAAAGTTAGGCCATTGTGAATGGTCCGTCTCCTCACACTCAAGTGATGAAGAACTGAGTGTGGTCTTAAAGTCTAAATTATGTTTTCTCTCTCCTCTCTAGAACTTGGGAGTGAGACCCCCGTCAAACTTGGGAAGGCAAGACTTTTACAGAAGAGGGCTCTTAGGTAAGATGCTATTTTAATGGATAATATAAATATTTGTGTATTGTTTCAGTTCTGTATACAGTATCATTGCACATCTAATACCTCTAATATTTTTCAACTGTATTATTTTCCCATCCGTAATGGATAGACGTAACATGTAGACAATGGTAATGGATAGACGTAACATGTAGACAATGGTAATGGATAGACGTAACATGTAGACAATGGTAATGGATAGATGTAACGTCAATAGACATAACAGGTGCCTTAGATTTGAGTCAGTGTGAATAGATCAACAGGATCTACGACTTTGACGTAGTCAGCCTATTACTGAAAATAACTGCACATAGTTTTGATAATGACTTATTTTAGTTGCTAATAGGAAGAACTTAGGGCCAAGATTTACTGGTCGGCTATTTAGATTCTCTCTCTCTCTCCAAAGATATTTTTTTAAACATTTGGATGTCCTCATGACCTCCTAAGAATCCAGTTCCCCGTTTTCTAACCCAGCCATTGATTCCTCTTTCAATGCATTGTTTTTACCCTATTCCCTATATCAATACCTTTGGGTAGTGCACTACAGAGAATATGGTGGCATTTGAGATGCAACCAGAATATAATTACATAGTTCATTTCTGCTTACTGAAATGAACCCTATGGACATTGTTCTGACCAATTATTTATATGCTATGCACACTAATGACTGACAGGGGGAGCTGATTTGAAACCGCTGCTCCTCTATTTTACTACTCCCCAACTGTTTGTAACAACAACAAAAAAAATTGTAAGCTGTAGAAATGCATTTATTAATGTCATTTGCTTATGCCACATTTATTCTATTACAGACTCCTTAATGTATACTTTAAATTTATATTATGTGAGCTAAACATACAAATAAAAACATTGAAATATAGAAAAACATTTGTTTCAACATTTTAAAGTAACATTTTTGGAGAGCACTGTTACTGTCCCCACTACCACAAGATACTTAAATACGTGTTATTTTGTCCTTAGCATATATAATTGAAATACTGTATAATTCTATTAATTCCTATGGAAGACTGCGTCTTCTGAGAAGAACCAATATGGCCGACCGGTAGCTTCAAAGCCTTTCATTGACCAATACAGTTGTGGCCAAAAGTTTTGAGAATGACACAAATATTAATTTTCACAAAGTCTGCTGCCTCAGTTTGTATGATGGCAATTTGCATATACTCCAGAATGTTACGAAGAGTGATCAGATGAATTGCAATTAATTGCAAAGTCCCTCTTTGCCATACAAATGAACTGAATCGGCCCAAAAACATTTCCACTGCATTTTAACCCTGCTGCAAAAGGACCAGCTGACAGTGATGTCAGTGATTCTCTCGTTAACACAGGTGTGAGTGTTGACGAGGACAAGGCTGGAGATCATTCTGTCATGCTGATTGAGTTTGAATAAAAGACTGGAAGCTTCAAAAGGAGGGTGGTGCTTGGAATCATTGTTCTTCCTCTGTCAACCATGGTTACCTGCAAGGAAACACGTGCCGTCATCATTGCTTTGCACAAAAAGGGCTTCACAGGCAAGGATATTGCTGCCATTAAGATTGCACCTAAATCAACCATTTATCGGATCATCAAGAACTTCAAGGAGAGCGGTTCAATTGTTGTGAAGAAGGCTTCAGGGCGCCCAAGAAAGTCCAGCAAGCGCCAGGACCGTCTCCTAAAGTTGATTCAGCTGTGGGATCGTGGCACCAGCAGTACAGAGCTTGCTTAGGCATGGCAGCAGGCAGGTGTGAGCGCATCTGCACGCACAGTGAGGCGAAGACTTTTGGAGGATGGCCTGGTGTCAAGAAGGGCAGCAAAGAAGACACTTCTCTCCAGGAAAAACATCAGGGACAGACTGATATTCTGCAAAAGGTACAGGGATTGGACTGCTGAGGACTGGGGTAAAGTCATTTTCTCTGATGAATCCCCTTTCAGATTGTTTGGGGCATCCGGAAAAAAGCTTGTCCAGGGAGAAGACAAGGTGAGCGCTACCATCAGTCTTGTGTCATGCCAACAGTAAAGCATCCTGAGACCATTCATGTGTGGGATTGCTTTTCATCCAAGGGATTGGGCTCACTCACAATCTTGCCTAAGAACACAGCCATGAATAAAGAATGGTACCAACACATCCTCTGAGAGCAACTTCTCCCAACCATCCAAGGAACAGTTTGGTGACGAACAATGCCTTTTCCAGCATGATTGAGCACCTTGCCATAAGGCAAAAGTGATAACTAAGTGGCTCGGGGAACAAAACATTGATTGTTGTGTCCATCGCCAGGAAACTCCCAGACCTTAATCCCATTGAGAACTTGTGGTCAATCCTCAAGAGGCAAGCGGCGAAACAAAACCCACACATTCTGACAAACTCCAAGCATTGATTATGCAAGAATGTGCTGCCATCAGTCAGGATGTGGCCCAGAAGTTAATTGACAGCATACCAGGGCAGATTGCAGAAGTCTTGAAAAAGAAGGGTCAACACTGCAAATATTTAGCTCTTTGCATCACTCTTTGCATCAACTTCATGTAATTGTCGATAAAAGCCTTTGACACATTTGAAATGTTTGTAATTATCCTTCAGTGTTCCATAGTAACATCTGACAAAAATATCTAAAGACACTGAATCAGCAAACTTTGTGGAAATTAATATTTGTGTCATTCTCCAAACTTTTGGCCACGACTGTACATAGCATCAGCAATCTAGTGTTTATATACATAATTGGTTATGACTGACTGAGCTGTTCTGTTTATATTTGTGTCCCCCTGCAGCTTCCAGAAAGTGTTCTTGTTCGAAGAGAAAAATACCCTGGCCAAGAACACCAAGGATATAGATGTAAATCTCTTGGCAAGCCTCCCTAAAGGTGACTCGGGGCTTTTTATTTCGGCATGCTGTGCTGCATGAAACACATGACTCTATCTAACCAAGTTTGCATCTCAAATGGCACCCTATTCTCTATATAGTGCACTACATTTGACCAAAGCCCTTTTGGCCCTGGTCAAAAGTTGTGCACTATATAGGGAATTCCATTTGGGGCATATTCTCGGACAAAGGATACTTTCCCAGGGTTATGGGGTTGAGGGAAGTGGTGCCTGTTGTGTAACTGAGGGTGCTTACTGCTTTGACAAGGTTCAGTCAGAAATAATATAAATATTTTTTAACGTGAACAGTGTGTAAGCACTTCAAAACACTTGTACGCTAATGCCTGCCTCAGACCACTCATAGAACAGCTAAGTGCGTTGTTAGATGCTTTTTGCTCTCCCGCATCACTTTATACACGCGAGTTCTCCGCTAAATGTAGAATCACATGGATTATCCATCTCTCAGGCTCCTGAGTGGGCACTGCATCTTCGTGCTAGAGGCGTCACTACAGACACCCTGGTTCGAATCCAGGCTGTATCACAACCGGCCGTGATTGGGAGTCCCATAGGGCGGTGCACAATTGGCCCAGCGTCATCCGGGTTTGGCCGGTGTAGGCCGTCATTGTAAATAAGAATTTTTTTCTTATTTGTCTTATACTGACTTGCCTAGTTAAATAAAGGTTACGCATCTGATTAACTTCAGAACAAAGTTGACTAAAAATGCAAGTGTTGCAAAGAAACAATGAATAAAAATACATTTCAAATGAAAACTGAGATTAGTGCATTAAAATATAGACAGTAGGCTTTAGGCCTATTTCAATCACATTGAAATACATTTCATGTTCAATCAATTGTTATTTTGCTAATTGTAGGCTAGTGTCTGTAATTTGTCTCAATCTATTTCTTGAGTAGCCTAACGTGCGCAATGATGTGCCAAATCGGTGATTTTAGTGCAATTTATTGGGGAAGTATAGAATAAGCTGCCTTAATATTTGCAGCTGTAGGTAGTAATATCTCTCGGAGCTGATGTTGTCGATAATGTGAAATAATTGTAATGTTAAGGAAAGATTTGAATGAAGAAAGCTGATCCAAGAGCAGCTCTCCCTTTCTTTCGATCCTATCAGTATCGACACATGCTCCAACGATGCACTTAGCGACCGTTCTCCCTGCACGATGTTGTGGGAAACGCATGTTACATCTTCGGCTGTTGTCGGAAAGCTGCATTGTTAAAACACTTGTACGCCTAAGTTCCATCGCTATCGGAAAACTGGGCCCTGGGCGATCCATATCGCGGTAAATTGACTGAATTGTCACGACAGCGATAATTAAAATGTTAAGTTTATACCATGAATGTGCACCACAGTTATTTATTTATATTACCCTTAAACTTGTACTACTACATTGAGTGTTGTAGCTATCAATTTCTCTGTTAACAATCTAAATTATTTAATTTCTAACATCTCATTTCTCTAGTAGGGCCCTAAAGTTTATTTATAATAATAAACGATATCAGCAAAATGTCCACGATAATTGTTCTGTTTGGTCGGTGTCGATAATTTTAGGTAACATTTTCAGTTTCACACAGAAAGGCCAGGCCACATGGCACTTGGAGTGCGTTTGGTTGTTTTGTTTCTGTTGTGTATTGAAACATTTCTTTATTACATGTGGTGTCCAGCAGTAACACGCGTAACAAGCTGTACTGTTCTGTTTATCCTGACTACAGTGCAGCTCCTTACCTACTAGCTCATGGATAGGACTCTGTCTGTCTGTCCCCCTAGAGGGGCTGTCCGGTTCAGTCCAACCCAATAGGCCATTACCTGACTGCCCTGCTCTGGCTGTGTTTACACAGGCAGACCAATTCTGTTCTTTTTTCCTGTAATTAGTATTTTGAAACAATCGGATTAGATCTTTCGCTAATAATTGCCCAGAAGATGAGAATTGGGCTGCCTGTGTAAACACAGCCTATGGGTCTGGGTGCATTTTGTGTGCTCTCTCGGTCTCTATGTAGGGCTCGATCAATGACATGAAAGATTCAGAGTGGAACTACTTCTTTCACTAAGTCAATTAGTCAGTAGCAGATTGGACTCTTTCTATTGTCAAAGCGGGATGCAGATTTTGTCAGTTCCTTGTGAATGTGTCTCTCAGCGATTTGTCACTGTGTTGAAGAGAACAGAGTCTGCTACTGGAGGAATCGGCACCTCCTTATAACAAGACCAACAAACAAACTGAGATCTATTCTTGCTCTAGATGTGACAGTAGCCTGTCCAAGATCGGTTTGAACTTACAGTAAACTCTGTTGGCTACTGTGAGCTTAAACTGTCCATCCTCATCTGCTGTGAAGTGTGTGTCTCTCTTATAATGACTACTGAATTGAGTAGACTTTATTCTCTACATTCTAGTTTCATCCTGTTGAACCTACCTGTGTTTTCATCTGTCCAGTTTCAGAATTGAGGAAGCGTTTTGAAGGCATCAGCCCAAGCACTAGCTGTGACTTGAAAATGAACAGGTACAACCGAGACATTCGTGATGGATGAGAACGTGTGTGTGTCACTGTGTGTGTGTGTGTCACTGTGTGTGTATTTGACTCTGTGTCTGATTGTGTAGGAAGGAGAGGATTGCCCGGCGGTTGGAGGGCATAGAGAGCGAAGTGCATCCCGCCATATTACCCAGCTGCCCAGGCCTGGTGACCAATCAGCTGGTAGAGGAAGACACACCACGTTACACACGCGCCTCGGACACCTGTGACCCCTGTGTTGGTGAGGACACACACACACACTACACAGAGTACCATTTGTCAGTGAGGACAAGGACACCTAGGCACAACAGAATACAGTCACCCACTCACTAAACTTGTACCTGGAGTTCCAACATGGCTGCATCAGCTACCTACGCAACCCACAGAATGACAGCACTAGAGCATAGTCAGAGCTCCATATACCATATAAATAAAGAGACCTGACCCATGCTTTTTAATATGAATTTGGTCAATATTTGCTTACAGTATTAAGTCATTTGCAAGATATACATTGACATCATTCATTATATATTACTTGCGTAGTGTTTTAGTCCATGCATAATGTAATAGTCTGAAGCAACAATGGTCTCTCCCTCTATCCCCAGTCACAGTACAACGTTACAGTAAGGAGGACATGGAGAGTCCAGAAATGATGACCCATCAGCTGGTCACTGCTCCAGAGAGGCAGTCCAGAGCCCGGTGCAGACCCGAGGAACAGACACAGACCGTCCTCACCGAACCCACAGACCCCGCTGGTTCCGACCTGGACTCCAAGGTGGAGCGAATCGCTCGCTACAAGGCAGAAAGGCGTCGCCAGTTGGCCGAGCGCTATGGTATCTCACTGGACCAAGAGCCAGACACCACTGTCACCGACCAATTCTCTTCCCGATACGGTGCCTCCTGTGGACTCAAGGAGTTGGCTTCTTCCTCTGAGAGGCAACAGGGCTACACAAACCCAGAAACACGCTGCAGGGCAGAGTCTGTGGGGGACGAACACTCCTACACATCCAGTAGATCCAGGGTGGGTAGAGTGGCCCCCCCACCACAGGGCTACGGCAAGCCTGACCAGGGGCGACCCAGGGTTGACTCGTTCACAGAGAGGGAGAGGGTGGAGAACCTGGAGAACCAGCGCAGGGCGGCTCAGCAGGAAAGGAACATCAAAGCCCCCGAGCCGCAGCCGCCATCTTCCTCCACCTACATGGATGTGACATCGTCGACCTCTGCCAAAGTGCCCGTTGCTAAGCACAACACCATCATGGGGTTGCCTCCCAGCTCACCCAAGACTGGCCGGAAGTCCTTGCTGCCCTCCCCCAAACAGGAGGTGTCCCCTGGGGACCTGTTCATAGAGCAACAGGCCCACAACATCCTCAGCAGACAGGGGTGAGTGGCCCTACCTCCTACACTATGTCTAGATCTGCTTCGCTCTTTCTCTGTCCCCTTACTGTAAACATAACAGATGGAGAGAAAGAGAGTCTCTGGTATCTCCCTCCCTCCCACACACACACACACACACACACACACACACACACACACACACACACACACACACACACACACACACACACACACACACACACACACACACACACACACACACACACACTGTGTCTCCTAGATGCCTTTAACAGAACTACAGTGCCTGTGCTCGCTCCAGCCCAGAGCCTGTCCCCCTCTCTGACCCCGCCCTATGTTTGCCGGCGTGTGTGTGACTGTGTGTTAGCGTGTGCGTAAGGAGACGCTCCTGTGTGTCTGGTTTTTAATGTCCTCCTATGGAAGGATGGGTGGGCTGCGTTTGGGACTGGAAGATGACACATTATCCATTAGGCTTGCAACACACTCATCGCTCGCCCCCTCACAAAGTCGTCCTCTTGGCAGGAACATTGACTGTGTCCCAAATGGCACCCTATTCCCTATATAATGCACTACTTTTGACCACCACTGGGATGCACACATTATTTCAAACCGCAATCTGAGTCCAGTGTACACTCCCAGAGCAAGACGCCTTGAATTTACAATCTGACAACACAAGCACTCTGCCACTCCAGATTGAGTTTAATAACACCCCTGAAGTCGTAAAATGTCTAACTAGTCATTTGTTATGCTAACAAGCTAGCAAAAGGTTGCATAGCAACAGCATCAACTTCCGGTAGACCGGCGAAGAGCTAGTACGCTCAACTGAAAGGATATTGTTAGTGTACAGTATACTAAAATTAACCAATAGTATGCCGTTTATACTCATTAAGTGTGTAATATACAGTATGTTAGTATGGGTTTTCGAACACAGCTTATGACTGAGCCAAAGTCACCCAAAGCCCTTTATTTCAGGTGGTGAAACTGTAATGGTGTCATGTTCTAAAAAATGGCACTGTCAATGTTGGATATCCTCACCAAATAGTTAAGGAATTCTTCATTTGGCATTCACAGTCCTGGCCAATGCAGTTTGGTGTCCGGAGACATTGCATTTTCCTATGTTTTTTCCAGTGCTCTTCATCGTCCTCCTCTCAGTCCCTCAGTCTTTTAACAGCCAGCTCTTGGCCTTGCTGTACCCTGCGGGTAGTAAATGTGTACTCACTAAGGGGGACATTTATATTCCACATCCCACCAGGCATTACTCTTTCCCTCATCTGTCTCTCTCTATGTCGGTCTCTCTGTGTCTGTCGCTCTCTCTCGCTGTCTCTCACTCTCGGGTTTCAAAACTTAGCAGCAGCTGTGTTGCGTTAACCATCAGAAGGGGTGTTGAGTTACGGGGTGCACTGTGTGACTCCTCGGTCAGAACTATGACAGCATACAGAGACACAGCTGGGACTGATGAAGGCCAGCAACACCATGCCAAACCGCCTGCCTGGAGAAAGAGTTTAGGGTTTCGGTCATGGAGCAGAGGGCTAGCTGTCTATCACTCACTAGCTCTCTTTTTTTTCTTATCCTCTCTCTTTCACTCCGTCATTTATTTTCGTACATTTTTTTTCACCACATTTTCCTCCTTGATTTCGTCATATCCAATTGGTAGTTACAGTTTGTCCAATCGCTGCAACTCCCGTATGGACTTGGGAGAGGCCAAGGTTGAGAGCAGTGCATCCTCCAAAACACAACCCTGCCAAGTGGCACTGCTTCTTGGAACAATGCACGATTAACCCGGAAGCCAGCCGCACCAATGTGTCGGAGGAAACACCATACACCTGGCGACCGTGTCAGCATGCATGCGCTCGGCCCACCACAGGAGTCGCTAGAGCGCGATGGAACAAGGACATCCCGGCCAAACCCTCCCCTAACCCGGACGACGCTGGGCCAATTGTGCGTCGCCTCATGTGTCTCCCGGTCATGGCCGGCGGCAACACAGCCCGGTATCAAACCAGGATCTTTAGTAACACAGCAAGCACTGCGATGATATAGCATTTTCTAGCTGTGAGTCTCTACTTTTATCCAATGTAAAAAAAATAATTAAAAAAATCTAATTTTGATACATAGGACCGAGCCAGTAGGTCACATATCGTCCCGCTACACCCTACTTCCTTCCTTTTGTTCTCCTCTACAGAAAGACCTATGACTAGTTATTTAAATATCTCTCCTTTCTGCATAGAATAGATAAAGTCTCAATCTGTGACATTCTTTTCAAATAGCTCTTACACTAAAAGGGCATTATCAATATTTTCACAATTTCACAGTATTATTCCAACTTCATAGTGTGGAAATATATATATAAATATAATATATATAAAATCACGTTGCTGTCTGCACTGGGCCTTTTAAGGGAAAAAATGGCAGTTAAGAAGAGATTTCTTCTGAAGATATGCTATGTGAATCCAGGCCCAGGCCTGCTCAGCTGTGGAAGTCTTCCCGGACTTTGAGTAGTAGAGGCCAGTGAAGAGAGAAAGGAAAATAAGGAGAGGGCACTCTGTCAACTGTTCCATGAACATCTTAGATGTACTATAGGA
Organism: Oncorhynchus masou masou; assembly: GCF_036934945.1. Taxonomy (NCBI): domain Eukaryota; kingdom Metazoa; phylum Chordata; class Actinopteri; order Salmoniformes; family Salmonidae; genus Oncorhynchus; species Oncorhynchus masou. Next base: position 35,922,323 of record NC_088239.1, on the reverse strand, counting down.
AAATGGTAAGAGCTGAGCGCTTTTATGCCATATGCTAGCCGCCTTCCAGAGAGATTAACCTGTACAATACTGCTGGCTTTAACTCTCCCAGAACCACAAAATCAAGTCTTATGGGAAAGAGCTACTGTTTTATATTTAACTACTGTTGGAAAAGCATCGTCCAGCATGTGATCTGTCTATGTGATTCCCTGTTTAAGTTTGGTGACTTGGTGTTCATCATGTGTTTCTCATTAGTATCTCACTGGTCAGATGGTATTACATTCTTATTTCTGGGTTATATCGTTGATTACATTTTGACTGTTTTCTCTAAATGGAGCCACTCTTGAATAAGAGAGGGGAAGCAAGGGAGGAGGTGAGGGAGGGATGGGGGGCAAAGGTATGTTTGTGGCTGAGAGAAGGGGATGTGTTGTGCATTTACCATAATTTATCTCTCTGCACTCTCTGAGTTTCAGTACAAACTGGAGTGTGTTGTAAACTCTCTTTCTCTCCCTAAAGAATCAGAGTTAGGGACAAACTGGCCAGGGAGGAGGGAGTTCGAAAGAGGAGTCCAGAGCTGGGCCACCATGTCCCTGAGGCCCCCCTGTACAGGAGACATCCCCAGATCACCACCCGCTCCACAGCCTACCACCATGACCCCCAGGCTCCGGCGTATACCACCACTGACTCTCCAGGCCCCAAGTCCTACTCTCACCACCAGCCTCAGCTCACCCGTTCTGGTCAGAGTGATGACCCCAGCTATCTGTCCATGACTACTGGCCCCGGTTCCGGGGCACAGCAGCCCCAACAGCCTCTGCCAGAGGAGGAAAAGGAGATGGAGGGAGAAGTGGAAGAAGAGGAGAAGAGGGGAGCCCCTAGGGAGGGCAGACAGGAGGTGAAGACTGAGGGACTACTGAAGAGCAGGAAATCTGTGCAGCCATCGGAGATCAGAGGAGTCCAGGGAGTGGGACAGGGGAGGGAGGCTGAGCCCAGAGGAGGGTATATGGAAAGAGGGGGAGAGAGACCCAGGATGAGATGGGAGGAATCGGACACGGATCCCGAACCAATCAGACCTACGGAACAACCCATGACCCGCCTGCAGGTCGCCGAGGTCAGAGCAGAGCTCAGAGCCTCCAGGGAGAAGGGCCAACAACCGTGGAGTGATAACGCCATCTACCTCCAGAGAGGTGTTGCCCCCGCCTCTACCCACATCCAGAACAGGGGAGGAGGCCCAACCGCCACCAACATGACCACTGAGGCCTTCATCTCCTCCATCCGCTCCTCATCCGACACTGGGCCCCATGGGGCCCCTAGAGGCTCCATCCCCAGGGCCCAGGAGCCATGGTCGTTCAAAGAGGCAGCAGGCCTGTGGAGGGGGGCCATTGAAGATGGGATCAGAAATAGAGACCAGAGACCACTAGAGACCAGGGACGCTCGTATCTCTGTGGCCAAGCTTCGTCACTCCTACCTGGAAAGTGCTACGACTGCTACTGCCCCAGTCGTCAGGAAACCTGAGCTGTAGGTGCTTCTGTAATACAGTGCTGCTCTACAATGCATTCTGCTAAGAGTTGCGGCTGGCTTCTCTGTTTGGAACTCAGTCATCCGCTGCCTAACACGAAATGATAATCAGTGTGATTGTTTTCACTGTTTCTAACGTGTAGAAACACTCATCTAAAAGCTGATACAGTATAGTTTCTTCAATGCATACTGCTGGGAACTGCTGCTGGCTTCTATCTGGAACTCACTCACTGCCATGCACTGCCTAGCTAACACCAACCTCCTGACTGACTGAAATCATCTTTTTGATTATTCTTAACTGTTTCTTCTACTTATAGAAACTCTCATCCAATCACTAACGCTAGCAGTAGTGTGTTTTGCAGGACGATGTTTGACTTTGCTTTCCCTTACCTGTGTGTGTGTGTGTGTGTGTGTGTGTGTGTGTGTGTGTGTGTGTGTGTGTGTGTGTGTGTGTGTCTAACACAATGTAGTGGCCAATCAAGCCAACTTCTGCATGAGTGTGGCCTTCATTGCTCCTCCAATTATAAAACCTGGGGTTGGGATTCTGTGTGGGGAATCAAATGAAAAGTATGCTTCAATTCTTAAATTACTATTTTCCTGCTCTTACGTTTGCTCTCTCACCCTGCAATTTTTCTTTCCTTTCTTCATCACCCCGACCCTTCTCCATCTCTTTGTTGTGCTCCAAAGAGAGGAGGAAATAAAGTGGGTGTACCCAGTTGGGACGGAGGTCCCCTGGAGAGGGGTGCGGGACAATACAGTGGTCCCATGGATGGGGGACAGGGACAGGGGCGCAGGCCCAGACTCTCTATCTCGCCTGGAGAGAGTAGAAGGACCTCAGAGAGGTTTAGGACCCAGCCCATCACCACCGCTGAGAGACACCGGTCTGATAGGTACTGTGGGTTGTGTGTGCTGTGGCTAATGCATGGCAAACAAAAGGAATTAGTCCTCATATTTTTCAGCTCTGGAGGAACATACACACACACATTCACACAGGCTAATCCAGAAACCTATGCTTTCTCTCTCCGGCCGCATGTACTGTTCCTGACATACAGTAAGATGTGTGTTGCCTTTTTATTCAAATCAAATTGTATTTGTCACATGCAGCGAATACAACAGGTGTAGTAGACCTTACAGTGAAATGCTTAATTACAAGCCCTTAAACAACAATGCAGTTTTAAGAAAAATTCCTCAAAAAATAAATAAAAGTAACAAATAATTAAAGAGCAGCAGTAAAATAACAATAGCGAGGCTATATACAGGGGGTACCGGTACAGAGTCAATGTGCGGGGAACTGGTTAGTTGAGGTAATATGTACATGTAGGTAGAGTTATTAAAGTGACTATGCATAGATAATAACTGAGAGTAGCAGCAGCGTAAAAGAGGGGGGGGGGCAATGCAGATAGTCTGGTTAGCCATTTGATTAGATGTTCAGGAGTCTTATGGCTTGGTTGTTTAAGTTTAGAAGCCTCATGGACCTAGACTTGACCTAGACTTGATGCTCTGGTACCACTTGCCGTGCGGTAACAGAGAGAACAGTCGATGAATAGGGTGACTGGAGTGGCAATTGTAAGGCCTTTCTCTGACACTGCCTGGTATAGAGGTCCTGGATGGCAGGAGCTTGGCCCCAGTTATGTACCTACCCTCTGTAGTGCCTTGCGGTCGGAGGCCGAGCAGTTGCCATACCAGGCAGTGTGCTCTTGATGGTGCAGCTGTAGAACATTTTGAGGATCTGAGGACCCATGCCAAATCTTTGCAGTCTCCTTAGGGGGGGAATAGGTTTTGTTGTGCCCTCTTCACGACTGTGTTGGTGTGCTCGGACCATGTAAGTTGGTTGGTAATGTGGACGCCAAGGAACTTGAAGCTCTCAACCTGCTCCAATACAGCCCCGTCGATGAGAATGGGTGCGTGCTCGGTCCTCCTTTTCCTGTAGTCCACTATCATCTCCTTTGTCTTGATCACGTTGAGGCAGAGGTTGTTGTCCTGTCACCACAAGGTCAGGTCTCTGACCTCCTCCCTATAGGCTCTTGTTGTTGTTGTCGGTGATCAGGCTTATCACTGTTATCATCTGCAAACTTAATGATGGTGTTGGAGTGTTGGATTCAACACCATAGTACCCTCCAAGCTCGTCATCAAGCTCGAGACCCTGGGTCTCGACCCCGCCCTGTGCAACTGGGTACTGGACTTCCTGACGGGCCGCCCCCAGGTGGTGAGGGTAGGTAACAACATCTCCTCCCCGCTGATCCTCAACACTGGGGCCCCACAAGGGTGCGTTCTGAGCCCTCTCCTGTACTCCCTGTTCACCCACGACTGCGTGGCCACGCACGCCTCCAACTCAATCATCAAGTTTGTGGACGACACAACAGTGGTAGGCTTGATTACCAACAACGACGAGACGGCCTACAGGGAGGAGGTGAGGGCCCTCAGAGTGTGGTGTCAGGAAAATAACCTCACACTCAACGTCAACAAAACTAAGGAGATGATTGTGGACTTCAGGAAACAGCAGAGGGAACACCCCCCTATCCACATCGATGGAACAGTAGTGGAGAGAGTAGCAAGTTTTAAGTTCCTCGGCATACACATCACAGACAAACTGAATTGGTCCACTCACACAGACAGCATCGTGAAGAAGGCGCAGCAGCGCCTCTTCAACCTCAGGAGGCTTAAGAAATTCGGTTTGTCACAGGAAGGCCATACAGGAAGGCCATAAAGATCATCAAGGACATCAACCACCCGAGCCACTGCCTGTTCACCCCGCTATCATCCAGAAGGTGAGGTCAGTACAGGTGCATCAAAGCTGGGACCGAGAGACTGAAAAACAGCTTCTATCTCAAGGCCATCAGACTGTTAAACAGCCACCACTAACATTGAGTGGCTGCTGCCAACACACTGACACTGACTCAACTCCAGCCACTTTAATAATGGGAATTGATGGGAAATTATGTAAATATATCACTAGCCACTTTAAACAATGCTACCTTATATAATGTTACTTACCCTACATTATTCATCTCATATGCATACGTATATACTGTACTCTATATAATCGACTGCATCCTTATGTAATACATGTATCACTAGCCACTTTAACTATGCCACTTTGTTTACATACTAATCTCATATGTATATACTGTACTCGATACCATCTAGTGTATCTTGCCTATGCTGCTCTGTACCATCACTCGTTCATATATCCTTATGTACATATTCTTTATCCCCTTACACTGTGTATAAGACAGTAGTCTAGGAATTGTTAGTTAGATTACTTGTTGGTTATTACTGCATTGTCGGAACTAGAAGCACAAGCATTTCGCTACACTCGCATTAACATCTGCTAACCATGTGTATGTGACAAATAAAATTTGATTTGATTTGGAGTCGTACATGGCCGTGCGGTAATGAGTGAACAGGGAGTACTGGAGGGGACTGAGCATGCACCCCTGAGGGCCCCCCGTGTTGAGGATCAGCGTGGCAGATGTGTTGTTACCTACCCTTACCACCTGGGGATCCAGTTGCAGAGTGATGTGTTTAGGCCCAGGGTCCTTAACTTGGTGATGATCTTTCAGGGCACGATGGTGTTGAACGCTAAGCTGTAGTCAATGAATAGCATTCTTACATAGGTGTTCCTATTGTACAGTCGAGAAAGGGCAGTGTGGGGTGCAATAGAGATTGCGTCATCTGTGTATCTGCTGGGGTGGTATGCAAATTGGAGTGGGTCTAGGGTTTCTGGGATAATGGTGTTGATGTGAGCCATGACCAGCCTTTCAAAGCACTTCATGGCTACAGGCGTGAGGTCCACTAGTCTGTAGTTGTTTAGGCAGGTTACCTTAGTTTTCTTGGGCACAGGGACTATGGGGTCTGCTTGAAACATGTTGGTATTACAGACTCAGTCAGGGATAGGTTGAAAATGTCAGTGAAGACACTTGCCAGTTGGTCAGTACATGCTCGGAATCCGTCCGGCCCTGCGGCCTTGTGAATGTTGACTTGTTTAACGGTCTTACTGACATCTGCTACGCAGAGCGTGATCACACAGTCATCTGGAACAGCTGATGTTCTCATGCATGTTTCAGTGTTAGTTGCCTCGAAACGAGCATAGAAGTAATTTAGCTCGTCTGGTAGGCTTGTGTCACTGGGTAGCTCTTGGCTGTGCTTGCCTTTTGCAGTCTGTAATAGTTTGCAAGCCCTGCCACATCCGATGAGCATCGGAGCCAGTGTAGTACGATTCGATCTTAGTCCTGTATTGATGCTTTGCCTGTTTGATTGTTCATCCGAGGGCATAGGTGGATTTCTTATAAGCTTCCGTGTTAGAGTCCTGCCCCTTGAAAGCGGCAGCTCTACCCTTTAGCTCAGTATGAATGTTGCCTGTAATCCATGAATTCTGGTTTGGGTATGTACATACAGTCACTGTGGGGACGACGTCCTCAATGCACTTATTGATGAAGCCAGTGAGTGATGTGGTGTACTCTTCAATGCCATCGGAAGAATCCCGAAACATATTCCAGTCTGTGCTAGCAAAACAGTCCTGTAGCTTAACATCTGCTTTATCTGACCACTTTTTTATTGACTGAGTCACTGGTGCTTCCTGCTTTAATTTTTGCTTGTAAGCAGGAATCAGGAGGATATAATTATGGTCAGATTTGCCAAATGGGGGGGCGAGGGATAGCTTTGTATACATCTCTGTGTGTGGACTAAAGGTGGTATAGAGTTTTTTTTTGTTTTCTCTCTGGTTGCACATTTTACCTGCTGGTAGAAATTTGGTAAAAACGGATTTAAAGTTCCCGGGTACGAGGAGCACCACCTCTGGATGAGCGGTTTCCTGTTTGCTTATGGCTGTATATAGCTCATTGTGTACGGTCTTAGTGCCAGCATTGGTTTGTGGTGGTAAATAGACAACTACGAAGAATATAGGTTAAAAGTCTCTAGGTAGATAGTGTCGTCTACAGCTTATCATGAGATACTCTGATATTGCTGTTCTCTCCTGCCGATACAGTGTACAACCCACCAGCTGTTTGTTATTCATGTCGTCGTTCAGTCACGACTCGATGAAACATAAGATATTACAGATTTTAAGATTTTAATGTCTGTTGGTAGGATATTCGTTCTTGTAGTTCGTCCACTTTATTATCCAACAATTTTACTTTGGCCATGGTCAAAGTACCTATGGTCAAAGGGAGATTAGCCACTCGTCGCCAGTACCTGATATATGGCACCCCGATCTCCTTCCACGACTTCCTACTGCAAATGACGGGGATGAAGGCCTGTTAGGGTGTCTGATGTAAATCCCTCTCGCCCGACTCATTGCCTGGCCAGCAAAGGAAATTATGGAGAATGAAGTGTCCTCCCTCATCACTCCCCATGGGAGAAGACTACAGTATATAGCTCCTATTGGGTTTAGTGTGCAGGAAGTGTTCGTTTATGCTGACGTGAGTTCTTCTAAATTAACAGCATGTGTTCATATACAGTTGAAGTTGGAAGTTTACATACACCTTAGCCAAATACATTTAAACTCAGTTTTTCACAATTCCTGACATTTAATCCTAGTAAACATTCCCCGTCTTAGGTCAGTTAGGATGACCACTTTTATATTTAAGACTGTGAAATGTCAGAGTAATTGTAGAGAGAGTGATTTAATTTCAGCTTTAATTTCTTTCATCACATTCCTAGTGGGTCAGAAGTTTACATACACTCAATTAGTATTTGGTAGCATTGCCTCTAAATTGTTTAACTTGAGTCAAATGTTTCGGGTAGCCTTCCACAAGCTTCCCACAATAATTTGGGTGAATTTTGGCCCATTCCTCCTTGCTCCCTTGGCCTCCTTGCTCGCATATGTTTTTTCAGTTCTGCCCACAAATGTTCTATTGGATTGAGGTCAGGGCTTTGTGATGGCCACCCAATACATTGACTTTGTTGTCCTTAAGCCATTTTGCCACAAGTTTGGAAGTATGCTTGGGGTCATTGTCCATTTGGAAGACCCATTTGCGACCAAGCTTTAACTTCCTTACTGATGTCTTGAGATGTTGCTTCTCAATATATCCACATAATATCGTCCCTCATGATGCCATCTATTTTGTGAAGTGCACCAGTTCCTCCTGCAGCAAGGCACCCCCACAACCTGATGCTGCCACCCCCGTGCTTCACGGTTGGGATGGTGTTCTTCCAAACATAACAATGGTCATTATGGCCAAACCATTATTTTTTTGTTTCATCACACCAGAGGACATTTGTCCAAAAAGTACAATCTTTGTCCCCATGTGCAATTGCAAACAGTAGTCTAGCTTTTTTATGGCGGTTTTAGAGCAGTGGCTTCTTCCTTGCTGAGTGGCCTTTCAGGTTATTTTGATGTAGGACTTGTTTTACTGTTGATATAGATATGTTTGTACCTGTTTCCTCCAGCATCTTCACAAGGACCTTTGCTGTTGTTCTGGGATTGATATGCAGTTTTCACACCAAAGTACGCTCATCTCGAGGAGACAAACGCGTCTCCTTCCTGAGTGGTATGACGGCTGCGTGGTCCCATGGTGTTTGTACTTGCGTACTATTGTTTGTACAGATGAACGTGGTATCGTTGGACATTGCTCCCAAGGATGAACCAGACTTGTGGTGGTCTACAACTGTTTTTCTGAGGTCTTGGCTGATTTTCTTTTGATTTTCCCATGATGCCAAGCGAAGAGGCACTGAGTTTGAAGGTAGGCCTTGAAATACATCCACAGGCACACCTCCAATTGACTCAAATTATGTCAATTAGCCTATCAGAAGCTTCTAAAGCCATGACATAATTTTCTGGAATTTTCCAAGCTGTTTAAAGGCACAGTCAATTTAGTCAATGTAAACTTCTGACCAACTGGAATTGTGATACAGTAGATTATATCACTTACAATTCATCTGTAAACAATGGTTGGAAAAATGACTTGTCATGCACAAAGTAGATGTCCTAACCGACTTGCCAAAACTATAGTTTGTTGACAAGAAATTTGTGGAGTGGTTGAAAAACGAGCTTTAATGACTCCAACCTAAGTGTATGTAAACTTCCGACTTCAACTGTAACACACAGGCTCATTCAGAAACCTATAGATTCACCCTCCCTCCCTTCTAGTCATCCAATCTCTGATGGCCTAAGCACAGGCTTTAAGCTCTCTGGCCAGGCAGCAGAGCGTGACAGGAGATTAGAACCCAAAGGTCTGTTTCTTGGTTGCTGAGTGTATCCTGGCAGTGGACACTCCATGTGACCCGCGCTCGCCTCACTATGCTCGCCAGGGTGAATGAATCACTCCTATTGTTGTTGTTTATTCTTAAGGTCTAGCAGTCTGTAATGCCTTAGATTGGGCAACTCTCTCTGTTAGAAACTCTGATTTCTGTGGGTATGTCCCAAATGGCACCCTATTCCCAATGTAGTGCACTATATTTGAATTGATCTATTTGTTCCCTGGTCAAAAGTTATGCATAAATAGGGAATAGGGTGCCGTTAGGGACACATTCTGTTTAATATCCTAACACCACCTATCACGTTACCTCTGTTTCTACTGCTGGGAAAATCTACTGCTTTCTTTCTGCTCTCAATCTCTCATCTCTGGGTAGCTGAAATCACAGTTGCAGTCATTTGCCATCGATTTCCAACAACTTGATTTGATTGTCTATTAATAATGTGTTTTTTTTTCTTTCTTCTTGCCTTTTCTCCTGAAGGTCTTGTTTGAGCCCAGATCTACCAAGCACTGAAGGTAAGTTATTTTTTAACTTTTTCTCCATTGGTAAAAGGAACAGGTACATGCCATTGGATAAATGTAATATGTTTGCGTTCTGCTAAAAGAACATATCTGTCATTTTTGTTTTAATGATTCCCTTTAATGAGAAAAGCTTAATGATGCAAGGCTTATCATTAAACTTAAACTACATGACCAAAAGTATGTGGAAATGTGCTCATTGAAAATCTCATTCCAAAATCATTGGCATTAATATAGAGTTGTTCTCCCTTTTGCTAATTTAACAGCCTCTACTCTTCTTTGAAGGCTTTCCACTAGATGTTGGAACATTGCTGCAGGGACTTGCTTTAATTTAGCCACAAGCGTTAGTGAGGTCGGATATTGTGCGATTAGGCCTACCTCGCAGTCGGCATTCCAATTCATCCCAGAGGTGTTAGATGTGGTTGAGGTCAGGGCTCTGTGTGGGCCAGTCAAGTTCAACACCAATCTCGACAAACCATTTCTGTATGGACCTCACTTTGTGCACGGGGTTATTGTCAAGCTGAAACAGGAAAGGGCCTTCCCCAAACTTGCCACAAAGTTGGAAGCGCAGAATCATCTATAATGTCATTGTATGCTGTAGCATTAAGATTTCCTTTGTGGTACTAGGAGGCCTAGCCCGAACCATGAAAAACAGTCCCAGACCATTATTCCTCCTCCACCAAACTTTGAAGTTGGTGCTATGCATTCAGGAAGGTAGTGTTCTCCTGACGTCCGTCAATCTGCCAGGTGGTGAAGCGAGATTCATCACTCCAGAGAATGCGTTTCAACTGCTCCAGAGTCCAATGGCGGCAATCTTTATACCCCTCCAGCTGACGCTTGGCATTGTGCATGGTAATCTTAGGCTGCTTGGCATTGGAAACCCATTTCATTAAGCACCGACGTTGCTTCCAGAGGCAGTTTGGAACTCGGTAGTGAGTTGCAACTGAGGACAGAGGTTTTTTATGTGCTACGCACTTAAGTACTCGGTGGTCCCATTCTGTGAGCTTGTGTGGCCTACCACTTCGCGGCTGAGACGTTGTTGCTCTTAGACATTTTCACTTCACAATAACAACACTTATAGTTGACCCGGAGCAGCTCTAGCAGGGCAGAAATTTGACTTGTTGGAAAGGTGTCATCCTATGACAGTGCCACGTTGGAGTCACTGAGATCTTCAGTTTGGGCCATTCTACTGTCAATGTTTGTCTATGGAGATTGCATGGCAGTGTGCTTGACGTTATACACCGGTCAGCAACGGGTGTGGCTGAAATAGCAGAATCCACTAATTTGAAGGGGTGTCCACATACTTTTGTTTATATAATGTATTATTCATAAAGGAGAAAGAAAAACATTTTAGTTACTATTGGTGCTCACAATACAGTCGTGGCCAAAGTTTTTGAGAATGACACAAATATTCATTTCCACAAAATTAGCTGCTTCACTGTCTTTAGATATTTTGTCAGATGTTACTATGGAATACTGAAGTATAATTACAAGCATTTCATAAGTGCCAAAGGCTTTTATTGACAATTGCATGAAGTTGAGTCAAGATCTGCAGTGTTGACCCTTCTTTTTCAAGACCTCTGCAATCCGCCCTGGTATGCTGTCAATTTAACTTCTGGGCTACATCCTGATTGATGGCAGCCCATTTTTGCATAACCAATGCTTGGAGTTTGTCAGAATTTGTGGATTTTTGTTTTTTACACCCGCCTCTTGAGGATTGATCACAAGTTCTCAATGGGCTTAAGGTCTGGGGAATTTCCTGGCCACGGACCAAAAATATTGATGTTTTGTTCCCCGAGCCACTTAGTTATCACTTTTGCCTTATGGCAAGGTGCTCCATCATGCTGGAAAAGGCATTGTTCGTCACCAAACTGTTGCTGGATGGTTAGGAGAAGTTGTTCTCGGAGGATGTGTTGGTACTATTCTTTATTCCTGGCTGTGTTCTTAGGCAAAATTGTGAGTGAGCCCACTCTCTTGACTGAGAAGCAGTCCCACACAGGATGCTTTACTGTTGGCATGACACAGGACTGATGGTAGCGCTCACCTTGTCTTCTCCGGACAAGCTTTTTTCCGGATGCCCCAAACAATCCGAAAAGGGATTCATCAGAGAAAATGACTTTACCCCCTGCAAAATGACTTTGCGCCCTGAAGACTTCACAACAATTGAACCGCTCTCCTTGAAGTTCTTGATGATCCGATAAATGGTTGATTTAGGTGCAATCTTAATGGCAGCAATATCCTTGCCTGTGAAGACATTTTTGTGCAAAGCAATGATGACGGCACGTGTTTCCTTGCAGGTAACCATAGTTGACGGAGGAAGAACAATGATTCCAAGCACCACCCTCCTTTTGAAGCCTCTAGTCTGTTATTTGAACTCAATCAGCATGACGGAGTGATCTCCAGCTTTGTCCTTTTCAACATTCACACCTGTGTTAACAAGAGAATCACTGACATGGTGGTGCTAGTTGTTCTCATACTTCCAGTTATTGAACATTAAATACAGAAATCTAATTTACATTACAGCTGTGAGTCTTTCTGGTTGTCTCTAAGAGCTTTCCACACCTGGATTGTGCAACATTTGCCCATTTTTATTGTTTTGAAATTTCTTCAAGCTCTGTCAAATCGATTGTTATTCATTACTAGACAGCCATGTTCAGGTCTTGCCATAGATGTTCAAGTAGATTTAAGTGAAAACTGTAGCTTGGCCACTCAGGAACATTTACTGTCTTTTTGGTAAGCAACTCCAGTGTAGAATGGCCTTGTGTTTTAGATCATTGTCCTGCTGAAAGGTATATTCATCTCCCAGTGTCTGGTAGAAAGGATTCTGCCTCTCTAGTTCCAATCCATTTATTTTGAATCTAGAAAAACTCCCCATTTCTTAATGATTACTAGCATACCCTTTATTTTCAGGAGAAAAAGTTAATTGCTTTGACAATTATTTTATTTTAGTGCTATTTTTGGGAATATTTGTATTCTGTACAAGCTTCATTCTTTTCACTCTGTCAATTAGGTGCTGGGTAGACCGGTGCTGGGTCGACCAGTGCTGGGTAGATCTGGGCTCAAATCAAGTTTTATTGGTCACATACACATGGTTAGCAGATGTTATTGTGAGTGTGCTTCTAGAGCCGACAGTTAGCAGATGTTATTGTGAGTGTGCTTCTAGATCCGACAGTTAGCAGATGTTATTGTGAGTGTGCTTCTAGAGCCGACAGTTAGCAGATGTTATTGTGAGTGTGCTTCTAGATCCGACAGTTAGCAGATGTTATTGTGAAATGCTAGTGCTTCTAGAGCCGACAGTACATCAGTGTCTATCAGGTAATATCTAACAATTCCACAACAAAACGTAATATCTAACAATTCCACAACGAAACCTGATATACACAATCTAGTAAAGGAATGGGATAAGAATATATAAATATAAAATCTGTAAATGAGCAGTGACAGAGTGGCTAAGATGCAATAGATACTATAGAATAGATAGTGTAGGATACAGTATATACATATGAGATAAGTAATGCGAGATATGTAAACATTCTAAAAGTGGCATTATTAAAGTGACTAGTGTTCCATTTATTAAAGTGGCCAATGATATCAAGTCTGGAGGTAGGCAGCCACCTCCCGGTGCTAGTGATGGCTGTTTAACAATCTGATGGCCTTGATATAGAAGCTGTTTTTCAATCTCTCTATCCCAGCTTTGATGCACCTGTACTGACCTCGCCTTCTGGATGGAAGGGGTGAACAGGCAGAGGCTTGGGTGGTTATTGTCCTTGATTATCTTTTTATGTGACATCGGTTGTTGTAGGTGTCCTGGAGGGCAGGTAGTTTTCCCCCGGTGATGCGTTGTGCAGACTGCACCACCCTCTGGAGAGCACTGTGGTTGTTGCCGTACCAGGCGGTGATACAGCATGACAGGATGCTCTTAATTGTGCACCTGTAAAAGTTAGAGAGGGATTTTGGTGACAAGCTACACTTTTTTTCAGCCTCCTGAGGTTTTAAAGGCGCTGTTGCGCCTTCTTCACCACACTGTCTGTGTGTGTGGACCATTTCAGTTTCTCGGTGATATGTATGTGAGCATAAAACTTTCCACCTTCTTCACTGCTGCCCTGTCGATGTGGATGTGCTCCCTTTGCTGTTTCCTGAAGTACACAATAATTTATTTTGTTTGGCTGACATTGAGTGAGAGGTTATTTTTACACCACACTACACTGTTTGTATTCGGCCATATTCCCAGTTGCCTTGCCATAATTAAATGTGGTGGTACGTGCTTTCAGTTTTGCGCGAATGCTGCCATCAATCCATGGTTTCTGGTTAGGAAGGTTTTAATAGTCCCAGTGGGTACAACATCTCCTATACACTTCCTGATAAACTCGCTCACCGAGTCAGCGTATACGTCAGTGTTGTTCTCTGAGGTTACCTGGAACATATCCCAGCAATCTTGAAGCGTGGAATCCGATTGGTCAGACCAGCGTTGGATAGACCTAAGCACGGGCGCTTTCTGTTTTAGTTTCTGCCTATAGGAGGTGAGCAACAAGATGGAGTCAGATTTGCCAAAAGGAGGACAGGGGAGGGCCTTGTATGCATCGCGGAAGCTAGAGTAGCAATGGTCAAGCGTGTTACTCGCTCGTGTACTGCAAACAATACGCTGATAGAATTTAGGTAGCCTTGTTCTCAAATTAGATTTGTTTAAATCCCCAGCTACAATAAATGCAGCCTCAGGATATAAGGTTTCCAGTTTGAAGTTCCTTGATGGTCATATTGGTATCCACTTGCGAGGGGATATACGGCTCTGACAATAACCGAGGAGAGTTATCTTGGGAGATCATTCAGTCGGCCTTTGATTGTGAGGAATTCTAGGTCAGGTGAACAAAAGGACATGAGTTCCTGTATGTTGTTACAATTACACCATTAGTCGTTAATCTTGAAACATACACCTCCGCCCTTCTTCTTCCCAGAGATGTTTATTCCTATCGGCGCGATGCACTGAAAATCCCGTTGGCTGTACTGATTGACAGCATGTCCCAAGCTAGCCATGTTTCTGTGAAACAGAGTATGTTACAATCCCGGATATCTCTTTGGAAAGCAACTCTTGCCCTGATTTCGTCGAGTTTGTTAACTCGGGACTGGACATTAGCGAGTAATATACTTGGAAGCGGTGTGCGCGCATCCGAAGCCTCACTGGAAGACCGCTCCAGCACCCTCTCCTCCGGTGTTGTTGTTTTTGGTCGGCCTCTGGAATCAGTTCAAATGCCCTGGGAGGTGCAGACAAAGGATCCCCTTTGGGAAAGTCGTAATTCCACTTTGACTATATGGAGTATTGTGTGTAGGCCAGTGACAGAAAATCTACATTTAATCCATTTTAAATTCGGGATGGAACACAACAAAATGTGAAAAAAGTAAAAGGGTGTGAACTTTCTGAAGGCACTTTATATAAAACAAATGGTGGGCCACTGCTGCTGAATTGATATAGGGGGTCACTGTATGTCTGGCTCTGTCTCCCAGACACACTGCAGTCACTCACACCACATGGAAGTCTCGTCTTGTCTTTGTTCTATAGACATTACAGATGGTGACCATCAAAATGATTATAAACCTTTGGCCTGTAGTACTTCACAGCACAAGCTGTGAGATCTAACTTAAATTGCAGCCATTGGACTGGCATTTAGTACTTACTTCACTACCGGTGGAACACACTGAGTAGGTTTTAAAGGATTCAAGCATGCTGTTTTATTATGGGAATTGGTTTTCAAGATTCTCAGACTCTCGCTCTATTTGAGACACTTGGAATTTTCCTTGTGATATTAATCTTGCTCTCTCTCTTCCTTCCCCTCTTTCTCCCTTTTTTTTGTTGCCTATCTCTCCGTCTCTCTCTCTCTAGCCGATGAAGAGAAATTGGATGAGCGGGCCAAGCTGAGTGTTGCAGCCAAGCGTTCTCTCTTCAGGGTATGCACCAATGTGTCGGAGGAAACACAGTATACCTGGCGACTTGGACAGCGTGCACTGCGCCCTGGCCTAGCGTCGTCCCTAACCCGGACGACGCTGGGCCAATTGTGCGTCGCCCCATGGGCCTCCCGGTCGCGGCCGGCTGCGACAGAGCCTTGGCTCGAACCCAGAATCTCTGATGGCACATCATTAGACCACTGCGCCACCTGGGTGGCCCTCTCTTACTCTTTTCTATTGAAGTATCAATCTATTCCCTTAATACAGAGTTTGAGCTTTGAATTGGTTTGAAAACATGGAAGGTGACTCTGGTCTCCCTGCATGGCTTCCCCAGGAGTTGGAGAGGAACACGGATGGGGGCTCCCCAAAACCCCCATCACGGAACGTGGCCATGGAGAGGCGACTGAGACGCACCCAGGACCGCTCCCATACCCAGCCAGTCACTACTGAGGAGGTGGTCATTGCTGCCACGTAAGTCCCAACTATACCTGCCTCTCCATTCCTCCATCTGCTGTTACCTTGTTACCTTTCTGCCTTGCGTCATTTTGCCTTAAAACAGTCTCACAGGTTTGACTCTTCAAAGGGCTTGACACTGAAACATAGTAAGTATCCACTGAAGCTTATAAACACTTAACACAATATAAACAGTTTATAGCAGCTTATAAACACTCCATTTACATTATACTCACTATTCTATTGTGAAGTGAACTACCTTAATTTAAAGCTGGAATGCTTTAGCGGTCAAACTTTCACAGCCATTTGCGATATTACAACAACAATTACGTTTCTTCAAACAACTGTTTTTTTTTTGGACCCCATCTGACACAATTTGCTCATCATTGCACGTGCAATTTCAATGCTAGATTCTAATATCAATGCTGAATGCAAAAAGTCTCTGTTTCAAAAACTTAACAATAACAAATGCGCCTGTGTCGCCCAGTGGCTCCGTTTCACCGTTCTACAGATCTCCGCTTTAAAAGGGAATTCCATTCACAAGAATCATATGGATCTCCTCCATCTCCCATCTCCCTTCCTGCGGTCACATCTGTCTCTGTATGACTCGGTCTCTGTCCCCTCTGTGTCACCCTATGTCTCTGCGACTCTCGATACCGTCACTGTGAAGTGTATACGGTGGGAGCACGCTTCTCTAGCCCCACTCTAGTCAGCAGAAAACTGACACCATACAGGTACACAGGCACGGAAGTGAGCACACCCATGTGGCATTAGCAGCCTATGGGAGTTCAGGGGTTATCCTAACCCAGAAACTAACCTAATTAGCCTGCTCCCAAATCTGTTTGTGCTGTCTTGCTAACTCCTATGGTGAGAGTTGGCAAGACAGCACAAACGGAACTGGTACCAGGCTATAACCTAACCACAACAGCTACAGTACACTGGTTGGTTGTTTACTGGCTCCATCATCATGACGGAGACATTGTTGATG
Source organism: Oncorhynchus masou masou (assembly GCF_036934945.1). Classification (NCBI taxonomy): domain Eukaryota; kingdom Metazoa; phylum Chordata; class Actinopteri; order Salmoniformes; family Salmonidae; genus Oncorhynchus; species Oncorhynchus masou. The sequence continues at coordinate 35,905,736 of NC_088239.1, read as the reverse complement.
GAGCATTTGGTCCAAACAGAGTGTTTGTCTGTGTGTAATTATATTAACCTTTGCTGAAATTCCAACCATCAATCTGTTCTCACAAGGTCAGGAGGGGTGTTTGGCACCCCCTTGTGTATTTAGAGGGAACAACTTCCATGTAAAAATCTGTTGCATATATTACTCTATTTTCTCTTTTCTCTACATGTTATGATGTTACACCATTGTCAATTTTGTGGTATCCAGGATCTCCTACAACCTACTCAAAAGATGGAGCATAGAAATTGTGCTTTGTCAACCGGTCAATACAAAGATACTGTATTTGTCCACATCTTGTAGGCTATGCACTGGACTGTACACCCTTTCTGTCTGTGTTGCATGGCCCTGGCCTTCATGAACGAGCCTGCCTTCCTGTTCATTTTCTCCCCCCCATCTCCCTATCTGTGTGTAATTCCTCCTCCCAGCCTGCATGCATCATCACAGGAGAGTGCTGCAGCCAGAGAGCAGGCCAGGCAGACCCATAATGCACCAGAGGTCCAGAGAGAAGCCCAGCGGACGTCCACCAAGCTCCTCCAGACTTCTTCTCCTGAGGAGAACCAGCCCCAGACCCAGAATCATGTATGTATTCATGAATGATGTGTATTATATTAATATACACTGCTCAAAAAAATAAAGGAACACTTAAACAACACAATGTAACTCCAAGTCAATCACACTTCTGTGAAACAGAACTGTCCACTTAGGAAGCAACACTGATTGACAATACATTTCACATGCTCTTGTGCAAATGGAATAGACAACAGGTGGAAATTATAGGCAATTAGCAAGACACCCCCAATAAAGGAGTGGTTCTGCATGTGGGGACCATAGACCACTTCTCAGTTCCTATGCTTCCTGGCTGATGTTTTGGTCACTTTTGAATGCTGGCGGTGCTTTCACTCTAGTGGTAGCATGAGACGGAGTCTACAACCCACACAAGTGTCTCAGGTGGTGCAGCTCATCCAGGATGGCACATCAATACGAGCTGTGGCAAGAAGGTTTGCTGTGTCTGTCAGCGTAGTGTCCAGAGCATGGAGGCGCTACCAGGAGACAGGCCAGTACATCAGGAGACGTGAAGGAGGGCGTAGGAGGGCAACAACCCAGCAGCAGGACCGCTACCTCCGCCTTTGTGCAAGGAGGAGCAGGAGGAGCACTGCCAGAGCCCTGCAAAATGACCACCAGCAGGCCACAAATGAGGGTGGTATGAGGGCCCGACGTTCACAGTTGGGGGTTGTGTTTATAGCCCAACACCGTGCAGGACATTTTTCATTTGCCAGAGAACACCAAGATGGGCAAATTCGCCAGGCGCCCTGTGCTCTTCACAGATGAAAGCAGGTTCACACTGAGCACATGTGACAGACGTGACAGTCTGGAGACGCCGTGGAGAACGTTCTGCTGCCTGCAACATCCTCCAGCATGACCGGTTTGGCGGTGGGTCAGTCATGGTTTGGGGTGGCATTTCTTTGGGGGGCCTCCATGTGCTCACCAGAGGTAGCCTGACTGCCATTAGGTACCGAGATGAGATCCTCAGACCCCTTGTGAGACCATTTGCTGGTGCGGTTGGCCCTGGGTTCCACCTAATGCAAGACAATGCTAGACCTCATGTGGCTGGAGTGTGTCAGCAGTTCCTGCAAGAGGAAGGCATTGATGCTATGGACTGGCCCGCCTGTTCCCCAGACCAGAAACCAATTGAGCACATCTGGGACATCATGTCTCGCTCCATCCACCAACGCCACGTTGCACTGCAGACTGTCCAGGCGTTGTTGGATACTTTAGTCCAGGTCTGGGAGGAGATCCCTCAGGAGACCATCCGCCACCTCATCAGGAGCATGCCCAGGCGTTGTAGGGAGGTCATACAGGCATGTGGAGGCCACACACACTACTGAGCCTCATTTTGACTTGTTTTAAGGACATTACATCAAAGTTGGATCAGCCTGTAGTGTGGATCAGCCTGTAGTGTAGGAAGTGCTCATTTTGAGTGTGACTCCAAATCCAGACCCTCCATGGGTTGATACATTTGATTTCCATTTATCATTTTTGTGTGATTTTGTTGTCAGCACATTCAACTATGTAAAGAAAAAAGTATTTAATAAGAATATTTAATTCATTCAGATCTAGGATGTGTTAATTTAGTGTTCCCTTTATTTTTTTGAGCAGTGTATTTATAATCTGGTGTATGTATCATCATCAGTATGCCATCCTATCATGCCTTCCAGCCAGAACGCACACTTTTAAAAGTTTGTGTTTTCTCTTCGATGGTTTGAAATGCATTGTATCGGCCATGTGTCAAGTAAATTAAATCAAATCAAAAACCCAGCAGGGCCAGGGGGACGCAGAGCCGGATCTATCCACCTTAAGCTTGGCAGAGAAGATGGCTCTGTTCAACAGGCTGGCCCAGCCAGCCAGCAGGGTGATCCGCACCAGGCCGGACAGCAGGGGGCGCAGGGCCAACGCCCGTTACCAGACCCAGCCCATCACCCTGGGAGACCTGGAGCAGGTAGGGAGACAATGGAGCAGATATTATAGCAGGGGTTGTGACTGTATTCGTGTGTGACGGGGTCATCGTGGTGATTGTGGCTGTAATCGTATACTATCCATAACCCTTCTTATATAGTGCTGTCCCTTATCTAGTTCAACATTGATTCAAGCCTCTTATCCCCTTTGTTGACGTTCAACATCACCCATTGTGTGTTTAGTACCATTTCATAGAAATGTCACACTCACAAACACACACCGTTTTCCTAAGTGTGTGAGACTGTGTGTGTGTTCTCTGGTCCAGGAGCGCTCAGACACTGTCCCCTGTGATGAGCAGGAGCTAGGTGACGGGGGCCAGTGTGGCATCACACAAGTAAGGCTCTACCCACGGCATGGTGGCCAGGGAGTGGAGGCTAATGCAACTGGAGCTATGCTTGGCTCTTGGCAGCACCGGCTTTGTCCATATGTGCGTGACCAAAGTGAAAAGATCAGGTTCATTAGTAAACATGAATTGTTTGCTTTTGTTAGTTCTGTGAATAAAATAGCAATAGCATACAATTACTTAGAGAATCTATGGATAATTTGCTGATGTTCTTCTAATGAATCTGAGGCGGCTTCATTTGAAAGCGAAACACATTGTCATCGCATGCCGTAGCAGCTTTTGAAGAAAGCCTAATTTAATTAGAGCACAAGACACAGGTGCTATCTCCCTGATTGGCCTGTGATGTCAATTAAGAGATTGTTGTGTGATGATGTGCGGACGAAGGCTGGGAGTGGTTTCTCCCAAATGGCACTCTATTCCCATTCTAGTGCACGACACAGGAGGATGGTGGCACCTTATTGGGGAGGGCGGGCTGGTGGTAATGGCTGGAGCGTAATTAGTGGAATGGTATCACATTTATGGTTTACATGTATTTGACGCCATTCCATTTACTCCGTTCCGGACGTCATTATGAGCCGTCCTCTCCTCAGCAGCCTCCACTGCTGCACTACTTTTGGGGCCCTGTCCAAAGTAGTGCACTAAATGGGGAATAGGGTGCCATTTGGGCTGCAGACGCTATTTCACTGAGCTGCTCTTTGGCATAAACAAGACCCTCTGTGGGAGAGGAGAGGAAAATGGAAGAGAATAAAAAGCTGCTCCCTTGTTCATTCTCTGAATGGAGGGATGGACTGAATGCAGTTGATCAGCCAATGTTGATCTCTCACCAGTCACTGTTAGAAACAAGGTTGTTGTGACTGAAAGAGAGGGACGAATGAAGGAATGGGCTTCTTGAGACTGTAGTTAGTGAGCCATACAGTATAGGGTTGACACAGACAGTGAAGTCTTAACATTATTCACTCCTAAATGGTATCGACGTTTGAGCACAGCTTGTTCAGACAGCATTGAGGTCTGCCTACTTTCCTCTCATAAAGAGTACAGCACTGTAAATGTACAGTACATTGTTGTAATCTGAGCAGATTACCTCAGAGGAAATACATTAGTTAGTTTTCTGTTATGTGTGTTGTGAAAGTGATTTCTAGGTTTGTCCTTCGACTTAGAAGATCAGGAATGTCCTTTAACTTGATTTTGTTTACACCACAACAGGATATGTAAATTATGTAACAACAAAGACGAGATGATTCATAAAAGTAAATTACTTTTTTGGGTCAGTTTGCTTCTGTTTGGTGCCCAATGAATATGACCCTGGATTCATTGTGCTTTGTGGTTGTCAGGGGGTGGGCCGTGATTGGCTAGGCAAACTGCAGTCCTTTTGATCCACACAGGAAGTGCTCAGTCTGTGAATAGTCAGCTTTTAGTTCCATTGTCTGTTGGTTAGACTGCTGCCTCATTATTACTAGGCAGACGGGCTCATCTGCTGTGGGAACTTCAGTAGACGTTGTTCAGCAGACTTTGTCCACTCTAGCTGACTTTGTTTTCTCTCTCTGCCTCTCTCATCCCGCTCTCTTGTCTCTCTCTCTCTCTCTCTCTCTCTCTCTCTCGCTCTCCCCCTTTTCCCTCGACCCAGATCCATAACGGGGCCAAGTTGGGCCAGCTATTCTCATCTGCCCTCAGACCTGGGGCCACGGTCGCCACAGACCACGCAGGGGACATCCACTTAGCCACTGGGGGCAGGGCTAGCCCAGCAGAGGCACCCAACCCTGGGTACTGCGAAAGGTCCATCCCCCACCACCCTAGCCCTCCCACCCAGATCACAGAACCCTCCAATGCCATCTGGAGGTCTGTGCCTGGCCCCCACCACCAAGCCTCTCTGGATCTCCAGGCGAACCAGACTGACTCAACCACCATCCTCCCCCAGGGAGAGGAGGGCGATCTGTGGGGAGGGAAGAGAAAGTTGCCCTCTCCGGAGGGAGGTGTCAGAAAGGCCCCCATGCCTCAGGCCTGGTCTGGTGAGAGGGAGTGGGAGGAGGAGCAGCGTTTGGCCAGGATGGGTGGTGAGGGTGTGGAGCCCCAGCGTGTGTTGAAGGGGACAGAGACTGGTGGTGGTGGTCTCCACCAGGACCACAGGCAGCACCAGGAGCAGAGGGGCTATCTGAGACAGTCATCATTAGACCTCCAGGACCCAGACGGACACAGATCAAAGGTCATCAGCACTGGTAAGCAGAAGCTATTCTGAAAATATAGTTTACCGAGCTACCAACTATTTCACACTGGAATAAGTAAGCTACAGTGAAGCTGCCCTTAAGAAAAATATAGTGATAAATTATCATATTGAAATGTAATGGAGTACAAATTGCAAGAACAGATCACTCTGCAGTCAGATGTTAACAGAATGTGTAGTTTAGCCTATTAAACACACAAACTATGTTTCAAGTGAGAATTCTGGCAGGTCTGGTGCCAACAAAGAAAGGAAAATCACCCATATTATTGTTTATATTTGCAGAACAAGTAGTGTGTAGTTCCAGTAGTTGGCTACATAGCAACAAAAAAAGTAATTAACTACTGAAAACACCAACCAGATTGAAGTTTAGTTCTACTACCAACAAAAATGTAGTTAACTGACATGTAGTTCACTACTCCCCAGCAATGCTGGTGAGACAAGCTTCCAGGGGCTGTGGTCTGACAGGGGAAGGAGGGAGGAAGGGTGGTCTTTTCTGTTAGTCTTTCACTTTCTCTCACTCTGCCTCTCTTTTGCTCATGCTTTAAAAAATCCACATCAAATTCTTAGAAATTCTCCACTCTCTCTCTCTCTCGCGCTTGCTCACACACACACATACAGTTGAAGTCGGAAGTTTACATACACCTTAGCCGAATACATTTAAACTCAGTTTTTCACAATTCCTGACATTTAATCAGAGTAAAAATTAGGTCAGTTAGGATCACCACTTTATTTTAAGAATGTTAAATGTCAGAATAATAGTAGAGAGATATATTTCAGCTCTTATTTCTTTCATCACATTCCCAGTGGGTCTGAAGTTAACATACACTCAATTAGTTTTTGGTAGTATTGCCTTTAAATTGTTTAACTGGGGTCAAATGGTTCGGGTAGCCTTCCACAAGCTTCCCACAATTAGTTTGGTGAATTTTGGCCCATTCCTCCTGACAGAGCTAGTGTAACGGAATCAGATTTGTAGGCCTCCTTGCTTGCACACACTTTTTCAGTTCTGCCCACAAATTTTCTATGGGATTGAGGTCAGGGCTTTGTGATGGCCACTCCAATACCTTGACTTTGTTGTCCTGAAGCCATTTTACCACAACTTTGGAAATATGCTTGGGGTCATTGTCCATTTGGAAGACCCATTTGCGACCAAGCTTTAACTTCCTGACTGATGTCTTGAGATGTTGCTTCAATATATCCACATAATTCTCCTTCCTCACGATGCCATCTATTTTGTGAAGTGCACCAGTCCCTCCTGCAGCAAAGCACCCCCACAACATGATGCTGCCACCCCCGTGCTTCACGGTTGGGATGGTGTTCTTCGGCTTGCAAGCCTCCCCTTTTTCCTCCAAACATAATGATGGTCATTTATGGCCAATCAGTTCTATTTTTGTTTCATCAGACCAGAGGACATTTCTCCAAAAAGTACAATCTTTGTCCCCATGTGAAGTTGCAAACCATAGTCTGGCTATTTTATGGAGGTTTTTGAGCAGTGGCGTCTTCCTTGCTGAGCACCCTTTCATGTTATGTCGATGTAGGACTCGTTTTACTGTGGATATAGATATTTTTGTACCTGGTTTCCAGCATCTTCACAAGGTCCTTTGCTGTTGTTCTGGGATTGATTTGCACTTTTCGCACCAAAGTATGTTAATCTCTAGGAGACAGAACGCTTCTCCTTCCTGAGCGGTATGACGGCTGCTTGGTCCCATGGTGTTTATACTTGTGTACTATTGTTTGTACAGATGGACGTGGTACCGTCAGGTGTTTGGAAATTGTTCCCAAGGATGAACCAGACTAGTGGAAGTCTACAATTTATTTTTCTGAGGTCTTGGCTGATTTCTTTTGATTTTCCCATGATGTCACATAAAGAGGCACTGAGTTTGAAGGTAGGCCTTGAAATACATCCACAGGGACACCTCCAATTGACTCAAATTATGTAAATTATTTTATCAGAAGCTTCTAAAGCCATGACAACATTTTCTGGAATTTTCCAAGCTGTTTAAAGGCTCAGGCAACTTAGTGTATGTAAACTTCTGAAAATTACTTCTGTCATGCACAAAGTAGATGTCTTAAACTGACTTGCCAAAACTATAGTTTCTTAACAAGACATTTGTGGAGCCTAAGTGTATGTAAACTTTCGACTTCAACTGTACATACATACATCCAGTGCCTTCAGGAAGTATTCACACCCTTTAACTTTTTCCATTTTGTTGTATTAAAAGGTGGGATTAAATGATCAAAGTGGAAGAATAATTATAACATTTGTAAACAAATATATCTTGATTAAAAAGGTATTCAACCCCCTGAGAGTACATGTTTGAATCATCTTTGGCAGCGATTACAGCTGTGAGCCTTTCTGGGTAAGATTCTTTATGAGCTTTCCACACCTGGATTCTGCAACATTGGCCCATGTTATTAATTTCTAAATTCTGCAAATCTGTCAAGTTGGTTGTTGGTCATTGCTAGGCAACCATTGTCATGTCTTGCAATAGATTTTCAAGCAGATTTAAGTTAAAACTGTAACACGGCCACTCGGGAACATTCACTGTCTTTGTAAGCAACTCCTGTGTAGATTCTGCCTTTTGTTTTAAGTTATTGTCCAGCTGAAAGCTGAATTCATATCCCAGTGACTGGTGGAAAGCAGACTGAGCCAAGTTTTCCTCTAAGATTTTGCCTGTGTTTACCTCCACTCTGTTTATTTTTTATCCGTAAAAATTCCCCAGTCCTTAACTATTACAAGCGTACCCATAACATGATGCTTGAAAATATGGAGAGTGGTACTCAGTGATGTGTTGTATTGGATTTTCCCCAAACATAACACTTTGTATTCAGGACAAAAAGTGAATTCCTTTGCCACATTATTTTTGCAGTATTACTCGAGTGCCTTGTTGCAACAGATGCATGTTTTGGAATATTTTTATTCTGTACAGGCTTCCTTCTTTTCACTCTGTCAATTAGGTTAGTATTGTGGAGTAACTACAATGTTGTTGATGCATCCTCAGCTTTTCTGTTATCACAGCCATTAAAACTCAAACTGTTTTAAAGTCACCATTGGCCTCATGGTGAAATCCCTGAACGGTTTCCTTCCTCTCCTGTATCTGTGTAGTGACTGGGTGTATTGATACACCAGTGTAAATTCTAACTTCACCATGCTCAAAGAGATATTCAATGTCTGCTTCTTTTGTTTTTTTTTTTACCCATTTACCAATAGGTGCCCTTCTTTGCGACAATCTCCCTGGTCTTTGTGGTTGAATCTGTGTTTGAAATTTAGGGACCTTACAAATAATTTGTGTGGTACAGAGATGAGGTAGTCATAAAAAAAATAATGTTAAACACTATTATTGCACACAGAGTGAGTCCATTCAGCTTATTTTGTGACTTGTTAAGCAAATGTTTACTCCTTAACGTAGTTAGGCTTCCCATTACAAATGTTGTAAAAAAATAAAACAAATAAAACAAATCCACTTTGACATTATGGGGTATTGTGTATAGGCCAGCTACAAAATCTAAATGTAATCCATTTTAAATTCAGACTCTAACACAACAAAACTTCCAAAGGTCAAAGAGTGTGAGGGAGGAAGGGTTGTTTCAGTATCTGGACTTAAACCCCATTGAAAACCTATGGTTTGAATTGAAGAGGGCAATCCATAACCACAAGCAAAGGATATCAAGGATTTTGTAGCTGGCCTATACACAATACTCCATAATGTCAAAGTGGATTTTTATTTTTGTAATTTTTTTTTTTACAAATTATGCTAAAATGTATTGAGTCAATAACTACTCACCCCCTGTTCTCTACAGAGTAATAGTCTAACATCTCTCCCAACATGCTCTTCAATCTCATTGTTTTTTGAAAGAGGCTCGTTGTCTTTATCCTCATAACGGGAGGGTGATAGAGTATTGAAAACAGGGGTGCCAATCATTTTAACCCCAATGTTTTTTAGATTTGTTTTTATGACTTATACACAATCTATTTCTCTGAACAATTGTATTAGTATAATTTTCAGCATAAAATATACCTCAGTATTTGTTTTATTTTATACAGTCTTTTGTGCTCCTCTTTATCAATGGTGCCAATAATTCTGATCATCGCTTGGCTGTGTGTTTGTGGGAGAGAGTTATGAAATTATTTCCGATGCCGACCATCTGACAGATCACATTAGCTCAATCAAATTAATTTATATCCCCCTTGGTATTCCCACTATGGCTCCTGTTGTAAATGAAATCCAGGTAGACTACTCGCAAAAAACATCAACATAGCCAATACTACGTACGACACAGTGTAAACTTAAGTGTTAAGCTGCAGATATACCAGAGATGCTGTATCTCTCTCATCAAAAAAAAAACTTCCTGTGTGTCTATGAATTATGTTCACACGCAGTGTCTGTGGTTTTCAAGCTTTCCCTTATTTGACAATTCACTGTGGGTGCAGACTCTAGCAAGCTCTCCCCTGTTTTGTCTTGTCAGTCTGTATCAGCGTTTGGCTTTTCTCGCAGCCTGTTAGGGCACGGACCAGCCGAGAGCGAGAGACTCTCTTATGGTGTGGCTTCTGTAGAGGGAGGTTCGCTATACACAACTAGAAGAGCAACAGGGCGGAGGGTTTTAACATTGTGTGTTACGCTTTTGAGTGTTACGCTTTTTTTGAGTGATGTTGAGTGTTAAGCTTTTCTACAGCTGTTTTAGACATTTTTGATAAGTGTGTTTGCAAACATGATTGTGCTAGGGGACCTCTACTAACGCCTTCCTGTGTGTGTGCAGAGCTGCCAGACTCTAGTGTGTCATCATCGAGAGCAGCAGAGCAGCTAAGGAGTGCATCTCTCTCTCCATACACACTGCTGCCTCAGGCTCGGGAGCTGGGCGGGGCGGACACACACACGGACGGCAGCAGTGGTCTGGGACACACACACAGCCTGGTCCAGTCTGAGCAAGAGGACGTAGAGCTCTCAGAAGCCATGTCGGCTAGACAGATGTCCATCAAAGACAGGTGAGTTATTTTTCTTTTTCTCATCAAAGAATCCCTGGTTGATTAGGGAAAGCCTTTTGTATCTAGGCAGTTGTCTCCAGACAGCATGTTTTGCTCACCATCCTCCGGTTTCCCATTTCACAGGCATTAAACTGTTTTAAAGTCACCTTTGGTCTCATGGTGAAATCCCTGAGCGGTTTCCTTCCTCTCCGGCAACTATGTTAGGAAGGGCGCCTGTATCTTTGTAGTGACTGGGTGTATTGATACATGATCCTAAGTGTAATGAATAATTTTTGGCAAGGCAGTTTTGGTCATTCTTTGTACAGTATGTGTGTGAGCATATGACATTCTCTGAATCATTGTCTGATTGGGCTGTGTTTTTGAATGCAGTGTAGTCCTGTTTGTTTCAGTCTGTCAGACGGGACAGCAACAGACACATGCGTTATTTGAATTGTTGTTGACTCCTGTTGGCTATTGGCACTGACTCAGTCAGTATGTTTACGTTTGTGGACTTTTTGATCTGCATGAGGTCAAAATGATAAGATGTAGTGTTTTATTTTCTTGTCCTTATATTAGTATGTTCGAGAGAGATGGGAGAGCGTTAGAGACTTACCTTGACTCTCATTGTGGAATGTAGGTTGCAAGACAGATGGAAGGAAAGAGCGAGAGAGAAAGCGAGGCAGCACTGGGTGCGTTTTGACGTGAGTTAAAGGGACTAGTTTTGGGCGGTAGGTCGGTTGGTTGGTTAGAGCTGTGAGCACCCAAGGAGGAAGACCGTAGTGATGGTCAGCAGAAGAGGGAGAGAGAGCTGCTCAGCTCTAACCCCATCCCTCATCTCTCTGATAAGGAGGAAATTATACTGAACAAAAATATAAACGCAACATGCAATAAATTCCTAGATTTTACTGAGTTGCAGTTCATATAAGGAAATCAGAAATAAATTCATTTGGACCTAATCTACGGATTTCACATGAATTGGAAAACAGACGTAGATCTATTTGCCACAGATATCTTTAAAAAAAAGGTAGGGGTGTGCATCAGAAAGACAGTATCTGGAGAAACATGCAGCGCCGTTGTTGATTGTGGATTGTGGAATGTTGACCCACTCCTCTTCAATGTCTGTGCGATGTTGCTGGATATTGGCGGGAACTGGAACATGCTTTCGAACACGTCAATCCATAACATCCCAAACATGCTCAATGGGTGACATGTCTCAATATGCAGACCATGGAAGAACTTTATTATTATTACATTTTTGGGGGGCGGGGATAGATCCGCTTTAATATTGCAAATAGATTGTGACTTCTATCAATGTAACTGTCTGCATCATTTCCAATCCCCCATATATATACACTACCGTCAAAGGTTTGGGGTCACTTAGAAATGTCCTTGTTTTTTAAAGAAAAGCACTTTTTTTTGTCCATTTTAAAATACCATCAAATTGATCAGAAATACAGTGTAGACATTGTTAGAAAACCATTTTGCAATTATGTTAGCACAGCTGAAAACGGTTGTGTTGATTTAAAGAAGCACTGCACTAGATGAGTATCTGGAGCGTCAGCATTTGTGGGTTTGAGTACAGGCTCGAATTGGCAAGAAACAAATAACTATCTTCGGAAAATGTCAGTCTATTCTTGTTCTGAGAAATGAATGCTATTCCATAGAAAGTGGAGTGGGAGGCCCCGGTGCACAACTGAGCAAGAGGACATCAGTTTCTAGTTTGAGAAACAAACACCTCACAAGTCCTCAAATGGCAGCTTCATTAAATAGTACTCACAAAACACCAGTCTCAACGTCAACAGTGAAGAGGCAACTCCGGGATGCTGGCATCTAGGCAGAGTTGCAATGAAAAAGCCATATCTCAGACTGGCCAATAAAAAGAAAAGATTAAGAATGGCCAAAGAACACAGACACTCTGCCTAGAAGGCCAGCATCCCGGAGTCGCCTCTTCACTGTTGACGTTGAGACTGGTGTTTTGCGAGTACTATTTAATGAAGCTGCCAGTTGAGAACTTGTGAGACGTCTGTTTCTCAACTAGACACTGTAATGTACTTGTCCTCTTGCTCAGTGGTGCACTGGGGCCTCTCACTCTTTCTATTCTGGTTAGAGCCAGTTTGTGCTGTTCTGTGAAGGGAGTAGTACACCGAGTTAAATGAGATCTTCAGTTTCTTAGCAATTTCTCACATGGAATAGCCTTCATTTCTCAAAACAAGAATAGTCTGAATGAGTTTCAGAAGCAAGTCCTTTGTTTCTGGACATTTTGAGCCTGTAATCGAACCCAAAAATGCTGATGCTCCAGTTTTATTGCTTCTTTAATCAGAATAACAGTTTTCAGCTGTGCTAACATAATTGCAAAAGGGTTTTCTAATGTTAAATTAGCCTTTTAAATTATAAACTTGGATTTGCTAACACAACGTAATATTGTAACACAGGAGTGATGGTTGCTGATAATGGGCCTCTGTACGCCTATGTAGATAATTACAACATTAGAAATTACACTGTATTTCTGATAAATTTGATCTTATATTAATGGACAGAAAATGTGATTTTTTTCTTTAAAAAAACAAGGACATTTCTAAGTGAACCCAAACTCTTGAACGGTAATGTGTATAAACTCAGGGGGGAAAAATGTCCTCTCACTGTCAACTGCATTTATTTGCAGCAAACTTAACATGTGTAAATATCTGTATGAACATATCAAGATTCAACAACTGAGACATAAACTGAACAAGTTCCACAGACATGTGACTAACAGAAATTGAATGTGTCCCTGAACAAAAGGGGGGTCAAAATCAAAAGTAGCAGTGAGTATCTTTTGTGGCCACCAGCTGCATTAAGTACTGCAGTACTGCAGTTCTTGCTGTGAGATGTTACCCCACTCTTCCACCAAGGCACCTGCAAGTTCCTGGACATTTCTGGGGCTAGCCCTAACCCTCACCCGCCGATCCAACTGGTCCCAGTAGTGCTCAATGGGATTGAGATCTGCGCTCTTTGCTGGCCATGGCAGAACACTGACATTCCTGTCTTGCAGGAAATCACGCACAGAACGAGCAGTATGGCCGGTGGCATTGTCATGCTGGAGGGTTATGTCAGGATGAGCCTGCAGGAAGTGTACCACATGAGGGAGGAGGATGTCTTCCCAGTAACGCACAGCATTGAGATTTCCTGCAATGACGACAAGCCCAGTCCGATGATGCTGTGACACGCGGCCCCAGACCATGATGGACCCTTCACCTCCAAATCGATCCTGCTCCAGAGTACAGGTCTCGGTGTAACACTCATTCCTTTGACGATAAACGTGAATCTGACCATCACCCCCGATGAGACAAAACCGCGACTCGTCAGTGAAGAGCACTTTTTGCCAGTCCTGTCTGGTCCAGCGACGGTGGGTTTGTATCCATAGGCGACGTTGTTGCCGGTGACGTCTGGTAAGGACCTGCCTTTCAACAGGCCTACAAGCCCTCAGTCCAGACTCTCGCAGCCTATTGCGGACAGTTTGAGCACTGATGGAGGGATTGTGCCTTCCTGGTGTAACTATGGCAGTTGTTGTTGCCATCCTGTACCTGTCCCGCAGGTGTGATATTTAGATGTACCGATCCTGTGCAGGTATTGTTACACGTGGTCTGCCACTGCGAGGGCGATCAGCTGTCCATCCTGTCTCCCTGTAGCAATGTCTTAGGCATCTCACAGTACAGACATTGCAATTTATTGCCCTGGCAACATCTGCAGTCCTCATGCCTCCTTGCAGCATGCCTAAGGAACGTTCACGCAGATGAGCAAGGACCCTGGGCAGCTTTGTTTAGGTGTTTTTCAGAGTCAGTAGAAAGGCCTCTTTAGTGTCCTAAGTTTTCATAACTGTGACCTTAATTGCCTAACGTCTTGCATGTTCATTAATTGTTTATGGTACATTGAATAAGCATGGGAACCAGTGTTTAAACCCTTTACAATGAAGATCTGTGAAGTTATTTGTATTTTTATGAATTATCTTTGAAAGACAGGGTCCTGAAAAGGGACTTTTTTCTGAGTTTGTTTTTATATATTATTACATTTTATATATTATTTTAAATGTAGTGCCTTCAGAAAGAATTCTAAACCCTTAACTTTTTCCACATTTTGTAACTTTACAGCCTTATTCTAAAATGTATTAAATTATTGTTTTCCTCTCAGAAATCTAAACACAATACCCCGTAATGACAAAGCAAAAATAGGTTTTTAGAAATGTTTGAGAATATATTAACAAATTAGAAAATGTAAGATCACGTTTACATAAGTATTCAGACCCTTTACTCAGTACTTTGTTGAAGCACCTTTGGCAGCGATTACAGCATCAAGGCGGCGTTGGGTATGGCGCTACAAGCTTGGCACACCTATATTTAGAGATTCCCTCCCATTCTTCTCTGCAGATCATCTCAAGTGCTTTCAGGTTGGATGGAGAGCATTGCTGCACAGCTATTTCCAGGTCTCTCCAGAGATGTTCGATTGGGTACATGTCCGGGCTCTGCCTGGGCCGCTCAAGGACATTCAGAGACTTTTCCCGAGGCCACTCCTGTGTTGTCTTGGCTGTGTTTTTAGGGTTGTTGTCCTGTTGGAAGGTGAACCGACACCCCAGTTTGAGGTCCTGAGCACACTGGAGCAGGTTTTCATCAAGGATCTCTCTGTACTTTATTCCATTCATCTTTGCCTCAATAGTGACTACCATCCCAGTCCCTGCCCCTGAAAAACCTCCCCACAGCATGATGCTGCCACCACCACTATGCTTCACAGTAGGGATGGGGCCAGGTTTCCTCCAGACGTGATGCTTGGCATTCAGGCCAAAAAGTTCAATTTTTTCGTTTCATCATGGTCTGAGAGTCTTTAGGTGCCTTTTGTAAAATTCCAAGCGGGCTGTTGTGCCTTTTACAGAGGAGTGGCTTCCGTCTAGCCACTCTATCATGAAGGCCTAAATGTTTGAGTGATGCAGAGATTGTCCTTCTGGACAAATTCTCCCATTTCCATAGAGTAACTTTGGAGCTCTGTCAGAGTGAGCATCGGGTTCTTGTTCACCTCCCTGACCAAGGCCCTTATCCCTTGATTTCTCAGTTTGGCCTGGTGGCCAGCTCTAGGAAGTGTCTTGGTGGTTCCAAACTTCTTCCATTTAAGAATGGAGGCCGCTGTGTTCTTGGGGACCTTCAATAATGCAATAATAATATAATATAGATCTGTGCACAATCGTGTCTCGGAGTCCTATGGACAATTGCTTTGACCTCTTGACTTGGTTTTATGCTCTGACATGCACTGTCAACTGTTGGAACTTTATATAGACAGGT
The DNA here is from genome assembly GCF_036934945.1 of Oncorhynchus masou masou. Classification (NCBI taxonomy): domain Eukaryota; kingdom Metazoa; phylum Chordata; class Actinopteri; order Salmoniformes; family Salmonidae; genus Oncorhynchus; species Oncorhynchus masou. The sequence continues at coordinate 35,890,377 of NC_088239.1, read as the reverse complement.
ACAGTTGAAGTCGGAAGTGTACGTACTCTTAGGTTGGAGTCATTAGAACGTGTTTTTAAACACCTCCACAAATTAATTTCTAACAAACTATAGTTTTGGCAAGTCGATTAGGGCATCAGCTATTTTCCAACAATTGTTTAGACAGATTATTTCACTTATAGTTCACTGTACCGCAATTCCAGTGGGTCAGTAGTTTACATACACTAGTCTCTATGAACTACTGTAACTAGCTGTCAATTGTAGTCAGTGTTGTTTTGTCATGTTCTGTAGCAAATGGGGAATGCAGAATATGTGGAGTTGTGATTTTTAAATCTAGTTCAAGGAACAGGAATGTTTCCGATCCATCAGTATTACAGACCGGTGATGGTTTTGAACATCCAATCAATTAGATAAGCATGTTTCTATCTGTTCTCCATGTCAACAAGCTGGCCATTGATTGGCTTTTAAATTGATTGATGACATAATGGAACAACATTTGCTTCCAACGACTAGCAAAAGCTGTGTGTGTCTGTGTGTTTCTGTCACGGAAGCGTGTAAATCCACCTCGTCCTTTCAAAACTCTGTGTGTCTGTGTGTGTGTGTGTGTGTGTGTGCAAAATTGAGTTGGTCCTCTTGAATCATCCATGAAGTGCATGATGCATCCATCATTGTACGCCCACTCATTTGGGACATAGGAGTGTTTTTGAGAGGAACAGAGGGGGTACCACTGACCCAGGCTTTATGACCACTATGTCCTTTCTCCTACTAGGGATGTGTCCCAAATGGCACCCCATCCCTTATAGTGCACACATTGGGCCAGGCTTAATCTGTGTCTGTGAAACCGCCCCATTGTGACTTTGACTATGATCTGGATTTATGTGATTCTGCTTACAGTAGAAAGTTTTGTCAGATGCACAGATACAGTGAAATGCTTAACTTGTAACAGTGCAGTAATCAATATTAATATAGTATCATAAATAATTTACGTAAATATATAATACAGAAAACATAAGAAATAATACGGGAAGCTATATACAGTATGTTATTTTCGGTGGGCGATTAGGAGAAAGGGACTGGTAGCAGGATAAATAACAATAGTAAACAGTATGGCAACAGCATAAGTGGTGGGTTGGTGTGTGAGGGTGTTAGTGTGTGTGCAGAGTGCCAGTGTAGGCGTGATAGGCAGATAAACATGTACAGTGGGGCAAAAAAGTATTTAGTCAGCCACCAATTGTGCAAGTTCTCCCACTTAAAAAGATGAGAGAGGCTTGTAATTTTCATCATAGGTACACTTCACTATGACAGACAAAATGAGGAAAAAAAATCCAGAAAATCACGTAGGATTTCTAATGAATTTATTTACAAATTATGGTGGAAAATAAGTATTTGGTCAATAACAAATGTTTATCTCAGTACTTTGTTATATACCCTTTGTTGGCAATGACAGAGGTCAAACGTTTTCTGGAAGTCTTCAAGGTTTTCACACATTGTTGCTGATATTTTGGCCCATTCCTCCATGCAGATCTCCTCTAGAGCAGTGATGTTTTGGGGCTGTTGCTGGGCAACACGGACTTTCAACTCCCTCCAAAGATTTTCTATGGGGTTGTGATCTGGAGACTGGCTAGGCCACTCCAGGACCTTGAAATGCTTCTTACAAAGCCACTCCTTCGTTGCCCGGGCGGTGTGTTTGGGATCATTGTCATGCTGAAAGACCCAGCCACGTTTCATCTTCAATGCCCTTGCTGATGGAAGGAGGTTTTCACTCAAAATCTCACGATACATGGCCCCATTCATTCTTTCCTTTACACAAATCAGTCGTCCTGGTCCCTTTGCAGAAAAACAGCCCCAAAGCATGATGTTTCCACCCCCATGCTTCACAGCAGGTATGGTGTTCTTTGGATGCAACTCAGCATTCTTTGTCCTCCAAACACGACGAGTTGAGTTTTCACCAAAACATTCTATTTTGGTTTCATCTGACCTTTTGACATTCTTCCAATCTTCTTCTGGATCATCCAAATGCTCTCTAGCAAACTTCAGACGGGCCTGGACATGTACTGGCTTAAGCAGGGGGACACGTCTTGCACTGCAGGATTTGAGTCCCTGGCGGCGTAGTGTGTTACTGATGGTAGGCTTTGTTACTTTGGTCCCAGCTCTCTGCAGGTCATTCACTAGGTCCCCTCGTGTGGGGTTCTGGGATTTTTGCTCACCGCTCTTGTGATCATTCTGACCCCACGGGGTGAGATCTTGCGTGGAGCCCCAGATCGAGGGAGATTATCAGTGGTCTTGTATGTCTTCCATTTCCTAATAATTGCTCCCACAGTTGATTTCTTCAAACCAAGCTGCTTACCTATTGCAGATTCAGTCTTCCCAGCCTGGTGCAGGTCTACAATTTTGTTTCTGGTGTCCTTTGACAGCTCTTTGGTCTTGGCCATAGTGGAGTTTGGAGTGTGACTGTTTGAGGTTGTGAACAGTTGTCTTTTATACTGATAACAAGTTCAAAAAGGTGCCATTAATACAGGTAACGAGTGGAGGACAGAGGAGCCTCTTAAAGAAGAAGTTACAGGTCTGTGAGAGCCAGAAATGTTGCTTGTTTGTAGGTGACCAAATACTTATTTTCCACCATAATTTGCAAATAAATTCATTACAAATCCTACAATGTGATTTTCTGGATTTTTTTCTCATTTTGTCTGTCATAGTTGAAGTGTACCTATGATGAAAATTACAGGCCTCTCTCATCTTTTTAAGTGGGAGAACTTGCACAATTGGTGGCTGACTAAATACTTTTTTTGCCCCACTGTAAATGAGGCTGAAAAGTGACTGGAAAAAGGAGTATATATAGAATTATAATATATACAGTGCCTTCAGAAAGTATACACACCACTTGCCTTTTTCCACATTTGTTGTGTTACAGCCTGAATAACAAATGGATTACATTGAGATTCTGTCACTGGCCTACACACAATACTCCATAATGTCAAAGTGGAATTATGTTTTTCGAAATTTTTACAATGTAATTAAAGATGAAAAGCTGAAATATCTTGGCTCAATAAGTATTCAACCCCTTTGTAATGGCACGTTCACGAGTTAGAGGTAACAAAAAAAAAGCATGTTGAAGTTATTAATTACACTCTGAATGGTGTATCGACACACCCGACACACACAGGCGTCCTTCCTATCTTGCCGGAGAGGATGGAAACCGCTCAGGGATTTCACCATGAGGCCAATGGTGACTTTAAAACAGTTACACAGTTTAATGGCTGTGATAGGAGAAAGTTGAGGATGTATCAACAACATTGTAGTTACTCTACAATACTAGCCTAATTGACTGAGTGAAAAGAAGGAAGCCTGTACAGATGAACAATATTCCTAAACGTGCATCCTGTTTGCAACAAGGCACTGAAGTAATGTGGCAAAGCAATAACTTTTTGTCCTGATGACAAAGTTTTATGTTTGGGGCAATCCAATACAACCCATTACTGAGTACCACTCTCCAAATTTTCATGCACAGTGGTTGGCAGCATCATGCTATGGGTATGCTTGTAATCGTTAAGGACTGGGGAGTTTTTCAGGATAAAAACATGTACTGAATGTAGCTAAGCACAGGCAAAATCCTAGAGGAAAACTTGTCTCAGTTTACTTGGCGGATGAATTCACCTTTCAGCTGGACAATAACCTAAAACAAAAGGCCGAATCTACACAGGAGTTGCTTACAAAGAAAACAGTGAATGTTCCTGAGTGGCCGAGTTACCGCTTTGACTTAAATCTACTTGAAAATCGTTGGCAAGACCTGAAAATGGTTGTCTTGCAATGATCAACAACCAATTTGACGGAGCTTGAAGAATTAAAAAAATAATAATGGGCAAATGCTGCACAATCCAGGTGTGGAAAGCACTTGGAGACATACCCAGAAAGACTCACGGCTCAACGCTGCCAAAGGTGCTTCTAAAAAGTATTGAGTCAGGGGTGTGAATACTTATGTATGTAAATTTAGATTTTTCTGGATTTCATATTCAACACGTTTTTCATTTGATCATTATGGGTTATTGACTTGTCGACGTATACATGTGAACCGGACTAATAGTGAACAGGACTAATAATGAACAGGACTAATAGTGAACAGGACTAATAGTGAACAGGACTAATAGTGAACAGGACTAATAGTGAGCAGTACCAGGATAAATAGATACTAATGATCATGGCAATCAATGACCAAAATCGTAGTGGTAATAATCCATAATGATTTTAGTAGCAGCGTAGGTGTGAGGAGGAACAGTAGGAGTTAGCCATTTAACAGTCTTAGGGGACTATAGCTTTGCTTTTACTTGTCAGCACTAAGTAGTATATTTAAAGGTTACAGTATGTGCCCGTTTTTTAGCTTCATTTAATTTGCTGACTGTATTTCTACACAAACATGGCCAAATGTATGTCGACACCTGCTCATTTCATTCCAAAATCATGGGCGTTAATATGGAGTTGGTCCCCCCTTTGCTGCTATAACATCCTCCACTGGGAAGGCTTTCCACTCGATGTTAGAACATTGCTGCGGGGACTTGCTTCCATTCAGGCACAAGCATTCGTGATGTCGGGCACTGATGTTGGGCGATTTGGCCTGGCTCCCAGGTGGCATTCCAATTCATCCCAAAGGTGGCATCCGCCAAACCCAGATTCAGCCATCGGACTACCAAATGGCAAAGCGTGATTTTATCACTCCAGAGGATGTGTTTCCACTGTTTGGGCCCAATGGCGGCGAGCTTTACACAACTCCAGCCAATGCTTGGCATTGCACATGGTGATCTTAAGCTTGTGTGCGTGCGTCTGCTTGGCCATGGAAACCCTTTTCATGAAGCTCCCGACGAACAGTTCTTGTGCTGATGTTGCTTCCAGAGACAGTTTGGAACTCGGTAGAGTGTTGCAACACATGACAGCACTCTGCAGTCCCATTCTGTGAGCTTGTGTGACCTACCACTTTTCCGCTTAGACACTTCCACTTCACAATAACAGCACTTAGAGTTGACCAGGGCAGCTCTAACAGGGCAGAAATTTGACAAACTGACTTGTTGGAAAGGTGGCATCCCATGACACATTGGAAGTCACGAAGTTCTTCAGTAAGGCCATTCCACTGCCAATGTTTGTCTATGGAGATTGCATGGCTGTGTGCTCGATGTTATACACCTGTCAGCAACGGGTGTGGCCGAAATAGCCGAATCCACTCATTTGAAGGTTTGTCTATATACTTTTGGCCACGTAGTGTATGAAGTCTATATAATATCTCCATTGTCAATGGTACAATTTACTATTTACTTTGATGATGATTATAAGAACCACCTCCTTCAGCTCAACATTGGCAGCAGACTCCCAACTCGGGTTCCATCATGACTGACCGTCACCATCAGTGTGTGTAGCTATGGTCCAGATCCATGGCTGAGGCTGACGCTGTGCCCGTGGTCTGACCTGCTCTATTTATTCTCAGCTCTGTTCTGTGCGCCTGTGTCCCAAATGGCACTCTATTCCATATATAGCGCTCTACTTTTGATTGTGTTACTGGTCAAAGTAGTTCACTATATAGGGAATAGGTTGCCATTTCACACTTTTGGAGGATACGCACTAAACCCAAACATGGAGTCGTTTAAGCATCCAGACCTTCCCGGCGCTCTGATTGGCTCCTTGTAGAATAGGAGCAAGATTCCAAATTCTAAATAACTTTATGACTGAGCTGAGACCATAGGGGGAATGGTTTATCATCCATCTCTCACAGCTCCTTGTCATTGATCCAATTGACCTTTTATTGGACAGGTGGCTCAAACAATCCACTGTGCATGCTGTATTACGTGTGTCTCTGTGTTATACAACCATGGCCCCTTGGCAGAACCAAGACTGACATCTCTCTCCCCCCCCACCCCCAGGCTGGCCCTGTTGAAGAAGAGTGGCGAGGAGGACTGGAGGAACAGGATTAATCGGAAGCAGGATGTGGTGAAGGTGGCCGTGTCAGAACGTCACGCTCAGCTATGGGAGGTGGAGCAGAGCTTCAAGAAGAAGGTAACCTGACTCACTACTGTATATACTCTACGGTACGCTCCTTTATCAACAGAAAACTATACCCCTACTAGAGACTTTACACAAACACATGGTTAAAGTATTTTGGCCGACACTTTTATGTAATGAAAGAGTCAATCAGGCAGTTAAGGCATATTTTGGGGGGAAATCACAAACACCTTAATTTGCTTTCTACTTTTCCAATCAAGTAATCACAAAAGGGGAAATTGTAAGAATACTTGCCTGAATGAATGAATCCTTTTACCATGTGCAGATGTTGTCGCTTTTTTCAGCTATCGCCTTTAGACACCTTTAACTGGTATCAATGAACCATAAATAAAGTAAAATTGTTGGTTTAATATGAACTCGTTGTAAATTCATATCAAGACACAGTTGTGGATATATCTAAACAGAGGGGTTGTGTATTGCCATTGATAGTGTGTGTGTGTGTGTGTGTGTGTGTGTGTGTGTGTGTGTGTGTGTGTGTGTGTGTGTGTGTGTGTGTGTGTGTGTGTGTGTATGTCTTTTCCTTTTAATCTCAGTCATGTTAGAATCACTTATAAAGCATGCTTCTTATCATGAGTATAAGCTTATTGATGCCAGAATTGCTGTGCATATCTTAAACTGCACTTACACTCAAATATGATAGTCATTGGTGGTTATTTTGATTTTGGAAACAAGTAGTAGGCCTATATCAGTAGTACTGTATTTATACTGTTTTACCATATTCTGTAAGCCATTTAGACAAGGAATCTCACCATGTGTGTATTCTGAAGACATTGTACAGTAGTTTTCAAGTAAATGTAATACTAAGAAGACCAGATTAATGTTGGCATCATTTCCTTAAATCCGGTTTTCTGGTCAAGATAACTTCCTGAGCAGTATCAGGACTTTGATTAATTGATATCACATATCTGTTGTGGTTTTGCACATTTATTTGGCAGGCATGAAGTGTAGGATATGAATCTAATGCATGTTTGTTGTCATTTCTGTATCTTGTCTTTAGCCTACAATAACCAATGCATGTTCTATGTCATTTCTCCTATTCTATCTATTTGTCTTCCTTCTGTTTGCGTGTATTTCTTACATTCAAAATAAACCTTTTATTTCAAATTTCTGCGTGCGCACTGTAGTTATGTTGCGTGAGGGTTAAGTGGTGTGGGGAGATTTTTTACACTTTACCTCTCTGTTTAGAACTATTCACAACCTCGCCTATTCTCTGTCCTATCACCGAAGCAGAAATACCATGTTTTGTTTTGGCTCACCAATCCTATTTCTTTTTCTTTGCTTTGGTCATTTTTTAAAACATTTTTTTACAGTATGGGTATAATTGACATAACTGAATGAAAACATTCCTCAGTGTTCCACGTGGTAAACACTGCCGAGTCGCCAACAACTGGATGTTCCGGTTTCAGTGGAAATGAAAAGAGTGCCTGTGACTCGACTTCCGCTTTCGGCGACACTCCCTCTTAACTCCTCCTCCACATTTACTGGATTGGTGGAACAGTGCAGAAGAGAAACTCCCCCGACAGTTCATTTTTTTTCTCTCTCGTCAAGACCAGTATATAGGGGAATTCATTTTAGGCATTTCTTTTACGCCTGCTATGATACATTACACATGCGATGACAGCTGCCATTGGTCAAGTTAACAGAGCACCTGAAGATTTTGCAATAAACTTGATTTCCTTTCCCCCTCATGAAACCAAAAGGCGGCTGTTGTCAGGCCTGAGTCGTATTCATCATGCGTCTTAGAGTAGGAGTGCTCTTTTAGAGTACGTTTTCCCTTTAAATCATAATGAATAAGATTACACGGGGGTGGGTCTGACCCGAGGTCGACACTCCTACTCTGAGACGCTTTATGACTATGGGCCCTGATCTTTTAACTCTGTAGAGGAAGATAAGAATGTCGAGGAAACTAAATGTATAGGATCAAAGCATAAAAGAGAAGAGCAGTGTATCAACTGAAATACGCCCGTCTTAGGGCTTCAAATGAGGTCAAGGATGGATGTTTTTGTTTTAGCCTCCCATTCAGCCTGGCCAGGAAGCTCAATCAAAACCATGTCCTTCTGACGTCAAAGGAGATATACTGTAGCCTACAGTACAGTAGGAATTAGAAATCAGGAAAAGCAACGTCTTTATGAGATTCTTTTCTAGGATGTTATTGCCCATGCTTATTAAGAGTTTGAACTACACTGAATCATTGCTTAAAATGTTAAAGGTACAGCTCACAGCAACTTCAGGGACTCAACTGAAAGTGGAAAAAAGTGGTGATCCTAAAAACATTGTTTAAATCAGGGGTTCCCAACCTAAGGGGCATCGGCCCCCATATGGTGTATGTGTGTGCATCTTGATTTGATAGATTGAGAATGTGTGACTCTGTCACCTATCAATTGATCAAATCACTTTCTCTAAAAGAGTATGTGTCATTTAATTAAGTGTTCATATAAGTGATCATAAAACATTTGGTAGTGGAATGACATTTGGGGAAATCAGCTCTAGACTTTTCTTTGTCTTCGAACCTAAAAGATGTAATTAAACTCGTTAAACCATGTAAAATTGCAGGAAATGATCTTCATTTTCCTAGTTCCCTTAAATAAAAGAAAAAATAAAGCTGGTGTTTGTATTTAATATAGGGGGAGGGAAGGATTGGGAACCCCTGGTTTAAATGACATCTGACAAGAATACAGCTTGTATTTCAAAGTCAACATCTCAAAAGTCAGTTAAGGTTTATAGGGTGCTGAGGTAGAGGTTGATGTTTTAGCTTAGCCTCAGCCAATCGGATGACAACTTAGTCTACAGACAACACTTGTCCTTTTTCTCCTGGTTGTCCTTCTTTAGGAAGAAGGGATGCTGATTAATGAGTTGGCTGTGTCTGATCAGCTCTGGGTAAGACCAGTGTGTTAGCGGGGAACCTAACACATACCCTGGTGTGTTGTTGGTATGGTGTTTTATACACAGTAGTATTGATGCTTGAGGGGGTAAGGCACTAATGACAGGGGTGTGGTCTCTTTTTTACATAGGGTTGCAAAATTCCGGTAACTTTACCAGGTTTTCCAGAAATCCTGTTTGGAGGATTCCTGTATTTATTATTCCCACTTGATTTGGGAAATCTTCCAACATGGATTTCTTGAAAAACCTGGGAATTTGGGATAAGTGTCCAGAAATGTGCAACCCTATCAATGTTTTAATTTATTACCATGGTGATGGTGTTGTCATATTGACCTGCTCAAATTCAGTCCTGCTGCTTATCAGATGTCGTTAATGTGGTTGTTGCTGTAGCTTCAAGTCTCAAGGCTTTTTGTGTAAAGTGGTGATGGCATGGGTTTGCATCCCAAATAGCGCCTTATTCCATATAAAGGGCTTTTGCGAGGGCCCATAGGGCTTTGATCAAAGGTAGTGCACTATGTAGAGAATAGGGTGCCATTTGGGTTGCGGCCTTGGTTTCAGGCGTAATTCTGAAACCAATTCACCAGCTCGTAGTCCCTGTCTATACAGCCATTTAAATCCAGACTCATAAACTGCATGACATTGTTTGTGTTGAATGAAGTTGTGCGGGCAGGCTATGACAACAATCCACATTTACAAACCTTTGTCAAAGTACAGTTGCATATTGGGTTGGCGGTATCCCGGTTTTTCCATCTAATGTTTATTCCCCTCTGTCATTGATTCTTTCCGTTTGACCTTTCTGTCTGTGACTTCCTTGGCCCTCCCTCCGAAGGAGCCTGTCTTTAACACCACTTTCTTTCCTCCTGATCTCCCTGACAATGATATTAGTCACTGTCTTGATCAGCACAGCCAGGTGAGATCAGGCATCCAGTTTGATGACCTGGATACTATAGCCAGCCTGCATAGCCTACCTACCTGCTTTATGCAGTTAGTGTTATTGAGTAGTAATGTGCTTAGTATCTACACCAAAGATCATGCATGCATCTGTAGGCTTTGCATGGTCAGCTCATCTACTATATGGATGCATATCATTCACTATATCCATTACTGTATACTCTCTCAAAAAAAGGCCAGGCCTGTTTTGTTTTTTTGCTGTGAGCTTGTGTGTTAAATCCGCTACCCCGCAGTTCTATACGGTCTCTATAGTTGTCCTTACTCCCAAAGTGCTATCCATATGTCTGCAGGCATTGTAATGATGTTGCTCTGCTGCTGCTCTCCCTGTCCTACCGCCACAGCACGATTCTGAGGCAACTTTTTTTCATGGCCTATTTAAAAACATGGCTACTCTTCCAAACGCCTAGTTCTGCCAATGAAGAGCATGGTTATTTATAAGCTACTATGGATTTGACGGTCAGTGCTTCTAGAGCTTTGGTTCTATGGATCTGTGGCTTTGATGGTACATAGCTTTGTTGCTGATAGCTGTGATGCTACATACAATACAATTTTGGTCATTCCAGGGTGTTTCTTTATTTTTACTATTTTCTACATTGTGGAATAATGGAGAAGACATCAAAACTATGAAATAACACATTTGGAATCATGTACTAACCAAAAAAGTGTTAAGCAAATCGAGATATATTTTAAATTCTTCAAAGTAGCTACCCTTTGCCTTGATGACAGCTTTGCACACTCTTGGCATTCTCTCAACCAGCTTCATGAGGTAGTCACCTGGAATGCATTTCAATTAACAGGCGTGCCTTGTTAATTTGTGGAATTCCTTTCCTTAATGCGTTTGGGCCGATCAGTTTTGTTGTGACAAGGTATGGGTGGCATACAGAAGATAGCCCTATTTGGTAAAAGACCAAGTCCGTATTATGGAAAGAACACCTCAAATAAGAAAAGAGAAATGACAGTCCATTATTACTTTAAGACATGAAGCTCAGTCAATCTGGTTAATGTCAAGTGTGGTTTCTTCAAGTGTGGTCGCAAAACCATCAAGCGCTATGATGAAACTGGCTCTCATGAGTACCGCCACAAGAAAGGAAGAGCAAGAGTTGCAGAGGATAAGTTCAGGATAAGTTACCAGCCTCTGAAATTGCAGCCCAAATAATTGTTTCACTGAGTTCAAGTAACAGACCCATCTCAACATCAACTGTTCAGTGGAGAGTGAGTGATTCAGGCCTTCATGGTCGAATTCAAATCAAATCAAATGTTATTTGTCACAACAGTGTGACCTTACAGTGAAATGCTTACTTACAAGCCCTTAACCAACAATGATTTAAGAAGTTAAGAAAAATAAGTGTTAAGTTAAAAATAGATAAGTAAAAAATGTAATAAATAATTAAACAGCAGCAGTAAACTAACAATAGTGAGGCTATATAAAGGGGGGGACCTATTTCACGGTCCATCAAAAGTAGTGCACTATACATTGCATTCAGGCCCCTTGACTTTTTCCACATTTTGTTACGTTACAGCCTTATTCTAAAATTGATTTTTTTTTTAAACTCCAATCTTTTTTTAAAACACAAAATACCCCATAATGACAAAGCAAAAATAGGTTTTTATACATTTTTGCAGATTTTATATATATATATAAAAGTATTTAATAAGAATATTTCATTCATTCAGATCTAGGATGTGTTATTTTAGTGTTCCCTTTATTTTTTTGAGCAGTATATATATATACACTGCTCAAAAAAATAAAGGGAACACTAAAATAACACATCCTAGATATGAATGAAATATTCTCATTAAGTACTTTTTTCTTTACATAGTTGAATGTGCTGACAACAACATCACACAAAAATTATCAATGGAAATCAAATTTATCAACCCATGGAGGTCTGGATTTGGAGTCACACTCAAAATTAAAGTGGAAAACCACACTACAGGCTGATCCAACTTTGATGTAATGTCCTTAAAACAAGTCAAAATGAGGCTCAGTAGTGTGTGTGGCCTCCACATGCCTGTATGACCTCCCTACAACGCCTGGGCATGCTCCTGATGAGGTGGTGGATGGTCTCCTGAGGGATCTCCTCCCAGACCTGGACTGAAGCATCCGCAAACTCCTGGACAGTCGGGGGTGTTACGTGGCGTTGGTGGAAGGAGCGAGACATGATGTCCCAGATGTGCTCAATTGGATTCAGGTCTGGGGAACGGGTGGGCCAGTCCATAGCATCAATACCTTCCTCTTGCAGGAACTGCTGACACACTCCAGCCACATGAGGTCTAGCATTGTCTTGCATTAGGAGGAACCCAGGGCCAACCGCACCAGCATATGGTCTCACAAGGGGTCCGAGGATCTCATCTCGGTACCTAACGACAGTCAGGCTACCTCTGGCGAGCACATGGAGGCCCCCAAGAAATGCCACCCCACACCATGACTGACCCACCGCCAAACCGGTCATGCTGGAGGATGTTGCAGGCAGCAGAACGTTCTCCATGGCGTCTCCAGACTCTGTCACGTCTGTCACATGTGCTCAGTGTGAACCTGCTTTCATCTGTGAAGAGCACAGGGCGCCAGTGGCGAATTTGCCAATCTTGGTGTTCTCTGGCAAATGCCAAACCTCCTACACGGTGTTGGGCTGTAAGCACAACCCCCACCTGTGGACGTCGGGCCCTCATACCACCCTCATGGAGTCTGTTTCTGACCGTTTGAGCAGACCCATGCACATTTGTGGCCTGCTGGAGGTAATTTTGCAGGGTTCCGGCAGTGCTCTTCCTGCTCCTCCTTGCACAAAGGCGGAGGTAGCGGTCCTGCTGCTGGGTTGTTGCCCTCCTACGGCCTCCTCCACGTCTCCTGATGTACTGGCCTGTCTCCTGGTAGCACCTCCATGCTCTGGACACTACGCTGACAGACACAAACCTTCTTGCCACAGCTCGCATAGGAACTGAGAAGTGGTCTGTGGTTGTCACCTGCAGAACCACTCCTTTATTGGGGGTGTCTTGCTAATTGCCTATAATTTCCACCTGTTGTCTATTCCATTTGCACAACAGCATGTGAAATGTATTGTCAACCAGTGTTGCTTCCTAAGTGGACAGTTTGATTTCACAGAAGTGTGATTGACGTGGAGTTACATTGTGTTGTCTAAGTGTTCCCTTTTTTTGAGCAGTGTATATACAGTTGAAGACAGATGTTTACATACACCTTAGCCAAATACATTTCAACTCAGTTTTTCACAATTCCTGACATTTAATCAGAGTAAGAGTTCCCTATCTTAGGTCAGTTAGGATCACCACTTTATTTTAAGAATGTGAAATGTCAGAATAATAGTAGAGAGTTGATTCATTTTCAGGTTGTATTTCTTTCATCACATTCCCAGTGGGTCAGAAGTTTACATGCACTCAATTACTATTTGGTAGCATTGCCTTTAAATTGTTGAACTTGGGTCAAACATTTCAGGTAGCCTTCCACAAACGTCCCACAATCAGTTGGGTGAATTTTGGCCCATTCCTCCTGACAGAGCTGGTGTAACTGAGTCAGGTTTGTAGGCCTCCTTGCTTGCACACAATTTTTCAGGTCTGCCCACAAATGTTTTATAGGATTGAGGTCAGGGCTTTGAAATGGTCACTCCAATAGCTTGACTTTGTTGTCACAACTTAGGAAGTATGCTTGGGGTCATTGTCCATTTGGAAGACCCATTTGGAACCGAGCTTTAACTTCCTGACTGATGTCTTGAGATGTTGCTTCAATATATCCACATAATTGTCCTCCCTCATGATGCCATCTATTTTGTGAAGTGCATGAGTCCCCCCTGCAGCAAAGCACCCCCACAACATGATGCTGCCACCCCCGTGCTTCGCGGTTGTGATGGTGTTCTTCGGCTTGCAAGCCTACCCCTTTTCCCTCCAAACATAACAATGGTCATTATGGCCAAACAGATATAGTTTTGTTTCCTCACACCAGAGGAAATGTATCCAAAAAGTATGATCTTTGTCCCCATGTGCAGTTCCAAACCGTAGTCTGGCTTTTTTTATGACGGTTTTGGAGCAGTGGCTTCTTCATAGCTGAGCGGCCTTTCAGGTTCTGTCGATATAGGACTCACTTTACTGTGGATATAGATACTTTTGTACCTGTTTCCTCCAGCATCTTCACAAGGTCCTTTGCTGTTCTGGGATTGATTTGCACTTTTTGTACCCAAGTATGTTCATCTCTAGGAGACAGGACGCGTCTCTTTCCTGAGCGGTATGACGGCTGCTTGGTCCCATGGTGTTTATACTTGCGTACTATTATTTGAACAGATGAACGTGGTACCTTCAGGCATTTGGAAATTGCTCCCAAGGGTGAACCAGACTTGTGGAGGCCTACAATTTTATTTATGAGGTCTTGGCTGATTTCTTTTGAATTTCCCATGATGTCAAGCAAAGCGGCACTGAGTTTGAAGGTAGGCCTTGAAATACATTCACAGGTACACATCCAATTGGCTCAAATGATGTCAAATAGCCTATCAGAAGCTTCTAAAGCCATGACATAATTTTATTGAATTTTCCATGCTGTTTAAAGGCACAGTCAACTTAGTGTATGTAAACTTCTGACCCACTGGATTGTGATACAGTGAAATAATCTGTCTGTAAACAATTGTTGGAAAAATGACTTGTGTCATGCACAACGTAGATGTCCTAACCGACTTGCCAAAACTATAGTTTCTTAACAAGTCATTTGTGGAGTGGTTTTAATGACTCCAACCTAAGTGCATGTAAACTTCCTACTGAAAAACTTCCCACAGCATGATTCTGCCCCCACCATGCTTCACTGTAGGGATGGTGCCAGGTTTCCTCCAGATGTGAAACGTGACAGTCAGGCCAAATAGTTCAATCTTGGTTTCATCAGACCAGAATATTTTGTTTCTCATGGTCTGCGAGTCTTTAGGTGCCTTTTGGCAAACTGCAAGCAGGCTGTCAATTGCCTTTTACTAATGATGGTTTCTGTCTGGCCACCCTACCATAAAGGCCTGATTGATGGACTGCTGGTTTTGATGGTTGTCCTTCTGGAAGATACTTCCATCTCTACAGAGGAACTCTGGAGCTCTGTCAGAGTGAGCATCGGGTTCTTATTCACCCCCGTGACCAAAGCCCTTATCCCCCGATTGCTCAGTTTCGCCTGGTGGCCAGCTCTAGGAAGAGTCTTGGTGGTTCCAAACTTCATCCATTTAAGAATGATGAAGGCCACTGTGTTCTTGGGGACCTTCAATGCTGCAGACATTTTTTGGTACCCTTCCCCCGATCTGTGCCTCGACACATTCGTGTCTCGGAGCTCTACGGCCAATTCTTTCGACCTCATGGCTTGATTTTGCTCTGACGTGCACTGTCAACTGTGGGACCTTAAAAAGACGTGTGTGCCTTTCTAAATCATGTCCAATCAATTGAATTTACCACAGATGGAAACAGGAGGCACCTGAGCTCAACTTCGAGTCTCATAGTAAAGGGTAAATTAGGTATTACTGTTTTTTTATTTTCTATAAATTTGCTAAAAATTCTAAATCTTTTTTTCGTTTTGTCATTATGAGATATTGTGTGTAGATTGAAGAAAAAAATATATTTGATCAATTTTAGAACAAGGCTGTAATGTAACAAAATGTGGAAAATGTCAAGGGGTCTGAATACTTCCCTGAATGCACTGTAGGTAATAGGCTGCCATTTGGTACATAGACAATATTTCACATCACTGATTACACCCAGAGTCTCCCTATCCCAATGTCTCTGTGTTCTCCAAGCAGAGGATGGGAGGGGGAGAGGAGACTACGGAAAACCAGAACCAGCCTATCGAGATGTCTATCCATGAGAGGAAGCAGCTGATCGTGGCTCGAGAAGAGGCCTGGAAGTCCAAGGGCCACGGGGCCGCTAACGACTCCACACAGTTCACTGTGGCCGCACGCATGGTCAAGAAAGGTCGGGTCATCTAATGGGCACACTTGCACAAAAACACATGTATTTGCACACGCATCTGAGCGCACACGGAGCCAGGGTTTGTGTCAGTCAGTGGATAGTGGTCTTCCGTGTCAATTCGCAATTCAGTTACACTCATTCCATATAACCCTGCAGTTTGGTTTGGCAGCCAGTGCCTAGAATTCTCCCTACAGCCTTCCCAGACCCTCCCAGCTCCCATAGAGTAGCAACAGTCAGTGTGTATTTCAATCGGGCCGAAAACTATGTGTTTGGTCTCCTATTATCCATTTAGCAGTGGTACAGAGGGTCTTGGCGGTTCCTGGTTGAGTCAGGTTTACTGCTGAGTGAGAGTGAGTGAAGCGTGGTGCATTACTGTAAGAAATGGAGGGGGGGGACACACAAACACTGACTGACAGACAGTTACAGTACTACAGTTGCTGCTGGGTAGGTGGCTAGCGTATCGCTACAGTAGCTCAAACACTATATATATATATATATATATATATATATATATATATATACCTATATATGTCTGTGTATGACCTATATAACAGTAGTTAATTTACATTATGCCCTAACTTTTCAGGTCTCTTTTGTTGTTCTGTGTGGTTGAACATCCAATTATATTGTTAATGTCTGTCTGTCTGTCTGTGTTTCAGGTCTGGCTTCTCCTTCTGCTCTCTTGAACCCTGTGACATCTCTCCCTTCCAAACCCAAGAACACCACTCCTGCCATCTCCAAGCCTCTGGAAGGTCAGTAGCCCAATTCAGTTTTTCCCTTTTCTCCCTCACCCTTAGGGATTCAAAAGCATTGGACAGATTGTCTACCATGTTTATTACACATATCCAAAGCTTTAAACTTTTGAGTAGGGTTGAACAAGTTCACGTTTTTGTGAGAAAGGTAAAAATCATAATTTGACACTAACCTCTCTCTCCTCTCTGGTCTATGAGTGACCTTAAAGGGAAACTCCACCCAAAAACTATCTTTCAAAATACAGGAATTATCTCTGTATGATGTATTTTGCGTCACATGATACAAAACGCAGCATCATATGATGCAATTTGGATCATAAGGGGATAATTTCTGTATCTTGAAAACTTGATTGCTGACAAGCAAAACAGTTTGGGTCTATGGCAACAATGGACTATTGAAACAAATACTAAAATATTGTTTTTGGGTGGAAATTTCCTTTAATATTATTTACAGTAAATAGTTTTGACTCGGGGTTGGAACCGGTTCAGGGAACAGAACAGAAGCGAAAAAGAACACACATTTTAGGAACAGAAACGGAACCTGGAACGAAAGTGATCTCTAGTGTTCCAGAATATAACTTTTATTTTAAGATCTTGAGAACTGGTTAATGTCTAGTATAAAATTCTGTAACGTCATAACGTTAGTAATAGCCTAAACATTCCAGTTCACGTCACGTGATCAAGCCAAGCCCCCTCCATGTCCACCTCTCTCCCATTTTACATTTTAGTCATTTAGCAGACGCTCCTATCCAGAGCAACTTATAGGAGCAATTGCACTTAAGTGCCCAAGGGCATGTTGACAGAGTTTTCACCTAGTCCGCTCTGGGATTCAAACAAGCGACCTTTCGGTTACTGGCCCAATGCTCTTAACCACTAGGCTTCCTGCCGTCGATCTCTCCTCTCCGGTGAGATTTCAGTCGCATCTCAAGCATTCATCTGACCAATCAAACATGTACGTAAATAACTAGCAAGCTTCTCTATCCATGCTAATGGCTCGAGTAAATTAATGAGCTGTTCTGCTCAGAACGATTGGAAAATATTTTCAGTTCCAACCCCTGGTTGTGACTGCATTATGTTGTTTGGGGTACTGTCATTAGACACATGCTGACCCAAATGTAAACGCTACTGAGGAGTTCTTGTGAATAATGTTATACTACTCATCTTCATCATAACATGTGTGTATCAGCCACTCAATATAAAATACACTAGCACTGATATGTCAAGAATCACCTCAACATAATCCAATCACTGCGTAGCTATTGTAGCCTCTGTGCTGTTTGACTCACGACCAAACTACAGTGCAATACTTATTTTGCCAATGGTAACATTTGGTTATAATCAATTGTCTTTGTTTTTATTCTTTAAGAAATGCAGGATTTATCTGATACTGAAGGTGTTTTATCAAATTCCTTTTGCTGTTGTGTTGTGTGCATCATATTGCCTGTAATTGTCATGTGTAATCCCTGTGACATTAACCATTGGTGTGGTCATTGTTATCTGGAAACCAATGTCTGATAGAATATGATCCCCGGGATAGTGTTTGGTTGCCCTCAAACTTAAACGCTGTGTTGATGCATGAGACAGATGTCACCTTCATTGCTATTGTGATTGACATTTTTTTTGTGGATGGATGTCTTTTGATTTCATTGAAAAGTGAGTCCCAAATGGCACCCTTTTCCCATGCTGACTAAGTGTAGATGTCAGTCTCTCACCATTCATAGAGTAACTCTTGTGTGTTGCTTTGCAGAGATCGAGGCCAAACCGGACATGAACCTGGAGTCGGACAGGAAACTCGATAAGCTGGACTCTTTCCTGAGCAAGTTGAACAGTAAAGGTAAGTGCCTTGTTCTAGTACACTGTCACGGTCTTTCCCAATTCGCTCCCAATTCGCTCCCAACTCTTCCGCTTTGGCACTACCTCTGTGATGTTTGCTGATCTGTAAGGTGGAAGGAATAGGGTGGAAGCTCCGCCACTATACTGCTTATTCCTGTCCAGACCCTACAGATCTGCAAAAATTGAAGATTTAAAGCCAAGGGGGAGGGGTTGGGACCGAATTGGGACCGACGGTCTCTGTCTATCGAGGCCTTAGTGACTGGGTTATGTCTAGGGTTGCAAAACTACAGGTAATTCACTTAAAGTTACTGGAATCTTTGGTAAAAACACCATCGGAGACGACTGAGGACATCTTGAGCATAATGTTATGTTACTCATCTTGTCTTCCATGCTTCTCCCGTCAGTGGGCGGCCTGCAGGAATCCACCATCACAGTGACGAAGAAGACGGTCAAAGATGTCATGAATCTGGATGATGAGATGTTCGACAAGTTTTACCGCCACGTGGCCGAGATGCCCCTCAACATGAACAGCAAGGTGGACATCAATGACGACTTCGACGACATCTTCGGTGGTACCCAGATGCCCAAGTAAGGATGTGCACACATTCACTCACACACACACACACATACACAGTGCAGAGGTCAGGGGTGAGTCAACACTGTAAAAACCCGTCACCTGCTTTCTGTTGAACCCTAACTTCTGACCTAGGCTGACCTCCGCCATGGTGGAGCACAAGCGGTCAGTGCGTCCAGTGCGCAACGTCCAGTCGTCCAGGAACCCTCTGAAGATGCTGGCGGCCAGAGAGGACATACGACACGAGTACACAGAGCAGAGACTCAACATTGGCCTGCTGGAGAGCAAGAGGATGAAGCAAGAGAAGAGTGAGTACATGAGAGGGAGTACATAGAGCAGGGACTCAACATAGGCCTGATCTAGAGCAAGAGCAAGAGGATGAAGGCTTCGAAGGGTTATGGTTAGTCCACAATATGATTTTGCCATATTGCTTACCTTATACCTATCCATCCCTTCAGATCTACAAAAGTGCTTGTGGTTGGGGGAGTTTCGGTAACTAGAAATATGGGGAAAATAAGTTTTAGATCTGATTGTGCTTGTATTCAGTTGTAAATGCATTGTCAGTCTATGCAGAGGTGGATGCTGTGTGCTGTGCTTTAAATTGCTTGCTTTACAGTATGTGTGACTGTAGTTGAGACACACACATTAACAGAACCACAACAGCTCTCTGATAAAATATTCTCCAACACTTCCCACGACAGCAAACTTTCCAGAGCACACTTTCAATCGTATGTTAATAACTCGCTTCCTTCCTATACTACAGTACCTGAACTGATTAAAATCAGGTTGAATGGGTGAGCTTGAGTGCGGTTGGCAGCTTCAGTAGGTCAAGGAGGAGCTGGTACTCAGGCCTTGTACTGTAGTTCTATTCTATAAATACATTCACACATTGCATTCTGGGATAGCAGACGTAAACGCTGTAAAAGTGACCTATATTTAAATGCCTTGTCTGAGTCCCAAAATGGCACAGTATTCCCGTATGTAGTTCACTACTTTTAACCAGGGCCCGTGGGGCTCTGGTCAAAAGTAGTGCACTTTATAGGGAAATAGAGCGCATCATGAATGCAACCTTGCCTTAATTTCCTGGTATTGTGCAGAGCAATCATTCAAATGTTCACTGTTGTTGTAAAATACTCTTTTCATGCCAAAACTAATTGTCTGCATAAATGGCCTTGATGTAAAGTTGCCTTAAATGTCAATTCTTGTTGTCTTGGAAAGCTGTGTGTTATTACAATACAATATCAGTACTTGTTGCATTTACATCTTGTCTGTAAGTCAACTGATTTCAGCCAGTATATGGCTGTGGATTGACTGCACTGTTTGAATGAAATGTTGGCATATTGACAGTTAATTAGAACACAATGGAATCGTTTCCACTAAAACTGTCTGGATAGCTAACAAACATACAGTGCCGACAATCTTCAAATTCATTGCGCAAGGCAAACCATGGTTGACCAACTGCCATACCATAATGGCTGACCTTATATAGATGTGGTACAGAGGTCAATTGAAATCAACCAAAACAGTGGAATTGCCATGGAAACATGGGGGAAAGATCCCGAGTCTCCTCATTACCCCCCCCACGCTAACTAAAGCAACTAAGGAAAATATACAATGGTGTGTGTAATCAGTAGTGTAAGTGAGTGTTTTGCATGAATGTGATAATGCAGGGTGTTGAAAGGTGCCAATGCAAACAAACAAAAGGCCACCAAGAACCACAACACAATCTACAAAGGTGTCTACATGGAGAGAGTCTCTTCCATGAATGTGGAAGAGGTCTATTTATCCTGGGACATACCTG
The DNA here is from genome assembly GCF_036934945.1 of Oncorhynchus masou masou. NCBI lineage: Eukaryota > Metazoa > Chordata > Actinopteri > Salmoniformes > Salmonidae > Oncorhynchus > Oncorhynchus masou. The sequence goes on along the minus strand of NC_088239.1, from coordinate 35,869,634 downwards.
GCCCAGGTGTTTCCCATGTAGCTGACGACCCTCCCCAACTCCGCCCACCGGCATCCTAATAAGGAAACAAGAACAAAGACAGAATACGGCAGACAGAGTGGGAGGGTCGTCACAGTGTATTTCATATTGTTTTGAGGTATAAAAAAAATCTGCGTATGATGCTTGTATGGATGTCAACCCCAACATATGTTCATGTCATCGTTACAAATCAACTGTGTTGGCTCCATTGGCTCCTTTACCACATCTATGCCATCATAAGAAGGTTCATTTCCATTCTGGTGTTCTGATTCCTAATAATTATATGGTATATTGTATTTCTTTATAACTTCTCTAACTTATGGCTCCATCTCTATGTTCCAGTGAATAAAAATAGTGGATTCTCTGAGGTGGCTCTGGCGGGTCTGGCCAGTAAGGAGAACTTCAGCAGTGTCAACCTGCGCCGTGTCAACATCTCCGACCAGATGTCCAACAACAGCGCTGTGCCCTACAAGAAACTCATGCTCTTGCAAGTCAAAGGTGAGACGGTCAGATGACCTCTAGACCACTCAACCCCCCAAAGGTACAAGGTCATCAGTCAATCATGATAAAGCCCAGATGAAAAACCCAGCGAAAGAATGTGGTTATGTCACGTGTGCTCCCTCTCCGGGCCTCTAGGTCAACAGGCTGCTCATTATGGCGCACACCTGTCACCATCGTTACGCGCAACTGCGCATTATGACACTCACCTGGACTCCATCACCTCCTTGATTACCTGACCTTTATAAGTCACTCCCTTTGGTTTCTTCCCCAGTCGTCATTGTTTCTGTTTCATGTCTGTGCGTTGTTTGTGTTACTTGTTTTGTATTATGTTTTAATTTATTTATTAAATCATTCACTCCCTGAACTTGCTTCCCGACTCTCAGGGTACATTGATCGTTACAGGTTAGCCTCACACACACAACCCTCTAAACAGAAATGTTTACATACTGATTACATACTAGGTCTGTTATTCTCACATTTTATGGGGAGATAAAATATTTTCTCCCCAAAGGTATCTTTATGATATGTATTAGTCTCTATGCCTGACCCTGCATTTTTCATATATTTTTATCTCTTTAGCAGATAAATGCCCCCATTTTAAATGCCTAAAGCTAGAAACTCTGTAGTTGATTGGCAGCTTTTCAGGCAGCTGTGAAATAGATGCACCTCCACAATTAAGAACGCCAAATCAAGTTACTTCTTTTTATCCGACTCTGCTTGTGATCTGTCAAAATGCTGGAAAACAGTTAATGCACTGAGGAGTGGAAATTCCTCTCCTTCCCTGCTTAAGCAAGTTGTCAGACTACTGAGATTTATTTTTATCAGTGGTGCTTTTAATTAGCATTTTAGAGAAGAGGAGCTCTGTTTTGTCGAGCTGAGATATCTGCCAGGCACACAGAGAGGCCTGTCGCCAACTGGGTGTCAGAAGGGGGGTAAGGAGAAAAGTGGTTGAGTGTAATCCGTATAGCAATGATAGGAGAGACCATGTGAGGATATGATGGAGCCGAGTGACTTGGTGTAAAGAGGACAGGGCCTAGAACCGAGCCTTGGGGGACACATGTAGTGAGCGCACGTGGTACAGACACAGATCCTCTCTACACCACCTGGTAGGAGGGACCTGCCAGGAGTGTGCAGAGCCTGAGACGTCCAACCCTGAGAGGGTGGAGAGGAGGATCTGATGATTCACGGTTTCGAAAGCAGCGTATAGATCTAGGAAGATGAGAACAGAGGAGCGAGTCAGCTTTGGCAGAGCGGAGAGCTTTTGTGACACATATGACAGTGGTCTTAGGGAGCCGCCTTGAAGCCTGACTGGTTAAGGTCATAAAGATCATTCTGAGAGAGATAATGAGAGTGTTGGTCAGAGACAATGCACTCAAGTGTTTTAGAAAGAAAATAAATAAGTGATACCAGTTTCCTGTTTTTGATACTGGTCAAGTGTTGGTTTCTTGAGGAGGGGAGAGATTCTGTACATCTTAATGTCAGAGAGGATGCAGCCAGTAGTCAAGGATGAGTTGATGAGGGAAGTGCGGAATGGGATAAGGTCTCCAGAGATGGGCTGGAGAAGAAAGGAGGGGATGGGGTTAAGTGGGCAGGTTGTTGGGCGGCCGGACATCCCTAGTTGCAGGATTTCATCTGGAGAGAGAAGGGAGAATAAGGCAAAGGTAGTTCTGTGTGAGTGGGCTCAGTAGGCTGAGTGAATGAGGACTGGATGTTGTCAACTTTTTTCAGTGGTCTGTTTAGAGGGACGAGAGGAGGTGGAGGATTAAGGAGTTTGGAGAAGCTTCCCAGGGATGGAGACAGAAGCTTGAATGTAGAGTGACAGAAATAGGCTTTAGAAGTGGATACAGAGGAAAGGAAGGTAGAGAGAAGGGAGTGGGAGGATGATAAGTCCTCCGGAAGTTTTGTTTTCCTTCAATTCCACTCAACGGTCCGCAGCCCTGTTCTGTTAGCAAGCAGTGAATCACTCGGCCACAGAACGGAGGGGAAAATTATTGTTATTGATTAATAATGACAAACCTCCTGGCATTAACAGTGGTTAGAGCATTGGGCGGTAACCCGAAAGGTTGCTGGATGGAATCCCTGAGCTGACGAGGTAAAAATCTCTCGTTCTGCCCCTGAAAAGGCAGTTAACCCACTGTTCTCCGGTAGGCGGTAAATGTAAATAACAATTTGTTCTTAACTGACTTGCCTAGCTAAATAAAGGTGTTGTAAAAAATATATATATATAACTTAGATGGAAAACTACTGAGGATCTGCCTCTATAGCCCCTCCTATCTGCCATGTCTTTAATCTGAGCCGAGAGGAAAGTCTTTGTCCTCAAGCCATTCTGCTACGCAAAAGTGGTAAAGCGGCCTTTACTGGTTCGAACAGCAGACCTATCAGCTTGCTGCCAGATCTTAGCATTAGCCTGTTTGACCAATACAATGCTATTACTCTGTAAACAAATTAACAACATACTTTCCGCATGCTTATAGAGAAGGGCACTCAACTTGTACTACACGGACACAAATGGCTGATGGTTGTCTGAAAGAAATTGATAATAAGAAAATTGTGGGAGCTGTACTTTTAGATTTCAGTGCAGCCTTTAATATTATTCACCATAACCTGTTGTTGAGAGAACTTTTGTGTTATGGCTTTTCAACCTCTGCCATATCATGGATTCAGACCTATCTATCTAATATATCTCAGAGGGTTTTCTTTAATGGAAGCTTCTCTAATGTAAAACACGTAAAGTGTGGTGTACCACAGGGTTGCTCTCTCTACTCTTTTCTATTTTTACCAGGGACCTACCACTGGCATTAAACAAAGCATGTTTGCCCATGTATGCTGATAATTCAACCATATACAGTGCCTTGTGAAAGTATTCGGCCCCCTTGAACTTTGCGACCTTTTGCCACATTTCAGGCTTCAAACATAAAGATATAAAACTGTGGGACACAATCATGAAGTGGAATGACATTTATTGGATATTTCAAACTTTTTTAACATATCAAAAACTGAAATATTGGGCGTGCAAAATTATTCAGCCCCTTTACTTTCAGTGCAGCAAACTCTCTCCAGAAGTTCAGTGAGGATCTCTGAATGATCCAATGTTGACCTAAATGACTAATGATGATAAATACAATCCACCTGTGTGTAATCAAGTCTCCGTATAAATGCACCTGCACTGTGATAGTCTCAGAGGTCCGTTAAAAACGCAGAGAGCATCATGAAGAACAAGGAACACACCAGGCAGGTCCGAGATACTGTTGTGAAGAAGGCTAAAGCCGGATTTGGATACAAAAAGATTTCCCAAGCTTTAAACATCCCAAGGAGCACTGTGCAAGCGATAATATTGAAATGGAAGGAGTATCAGACCACTGCAAATCTACCAAGACTTGGCCGCCCTCTAAACTTTCAGCTCATACAAGGGGAAGACTGATCAGAGATGCAGCCAAGAGGCCCATGATCACTCTGGATGAACTGCAGAGATCTACAGCTGAGGTGGGAGACTTTGTCCATAGGACAACAATCAGTCGTATATTGCACAAATCTGGCCTTTATGGAAGAGTGGCAAGAAGAAAGCCATTTCTTAAAGATATCCATAAAAAGTGTCGTTTAAAGTTTGCCACAAGCCACCTGGGAGACACACCAAACATGTGGAAGAAGGTGCTCTGGTCAGATGAAACCAAAATTGAACTTTTTGGCAACAATGCAAAATGTTATGTTTGGCGTAAAAGCAACACAGCTCATCACTCTGAACACACCATCCCCACTGTCAAACATGGTGGTGGCAGCATCATGGTTTGGGCCTGCTTTTCTTCAGCAGGGACAGGGAAGATGGTTAAAATTGATGGGAAGATGGATGGAGCCAAATACAGGACCATTCTGGAAGAACCTGATGGAGTCTGCAAAAGACCTGAGACTGGGACGGAGATTTGTCTTCCAACAAGACAATGATCCAAAACATAAAGCAAAATCTACAATGGAATGGTTCAAAAATAAACATATCCAGGTGTTAGAATGGCCAAGTCAAAGTCCAGACCTGAATCCAATCGAGAATCTGTGGAAAGAACTGAAAACTGCTGTTCACAAATGCAGTTTTGCAAGGAGGAATGGGAAAAAAATGTCAGTCTCTCGATTTGCAAAACTGATAGAGACATACCCCAAGCGACTTACAGCTGTAATCGCAGCAAAAGGTGGCGCTACAAAGTATTAACTTAAGGGGGCTGAATAATTTTGCACGCCCAATTTTTCAGTTTTTGATTTGTTAAAAAAGTTTGAAATATCCAATAAATGTCGTTCCACTTCATGATTGTGTCCCACTTGTTGTTGAGTCATCACAAAAAAACACAGTTTTATATCTTTATGTTTGAAGCCTGAAATGTGGCAAAAGGTCGCAAAGTTCAAGGGGGCCGAATACTTTCGCAAGGCACTGTATGCATCAGCAGCCACAGCAAATGAAGTGACTGCCCTTACTAAAGAGTTGCAGTCTGTTTTGGAATGGGTGGCCAGTAAAAAACTGGTCCTGGACATCTCTAAAGCTAAGAGCATTGTATTTGGTACAAATCATTCCCTAAGTGCTAGACCTCAGCTGAATCTAGTAATGAATGGTGAGACTGTTGAACAAGTGTAGGAGATTACTTGGTGTTACCTGAGATTGTAAATTGTCGTGGTAAAAACATTTTGATTCAAGTCCTGCTGGATCTAGTTTGATCTTATATTGATTATTGTCCAGTCATATAAGTCAAGTGCTGCAAAGAAAGTTGAACTGCACCTGGCCCAGAACAGAGCCGCACATCTTGCTCTTCATTGTAATCAGAGGGCTAATATTAATACTATGCATGCAAGTCTCTCTTGGCTAAGAGTTAAGGAAAGACTGACTGCGTCACTTCTTGTTTTTATAAGAAACAATGTGTTGGAAATTCCAAATTGTTTGCATAGTCAATTTACACACAACACTGACACGCGCACATATGGCTGACTTGCTTAAACAAATGTGGTTTCTACTGACAATTGAGATGTACAAACAATGGCTAAAGGGGACGATGAGCGGATGAGAGGAAATCCGTGATTTCGATTAAGACATTAATGAGCAAGCTTGGTCGGGCGTAGTCAATATAACTATTTGTTCAGTACTTTTGAAATGTACAGCTACAGAATTCAGAACATAAACCGTTCTGATAGTGTTCTCCCTGTACACCAAGTCAGAGCCGTAAGATAAGGGGGCATATAAGCAGACAACGAAAGCAGCAGCCTCTGAGTTATTTATTGCTGTTTAGCAGTCCGATGGCCTTGAGATAGAAGCTGTTTTTCAGTCTCAGCTTTGATGCACCTGCAATGACCTCGCCTTCTGGATGGTAGCGGCCTTGTGGTTGAGGGTGGTGCAGTTGCCGTACCAGGCTGTGATACAGCCCCACAGGATACTCTCGATTGTGCATCTGTAAGTTTGTGAGGGTTTTGTGTGACAAGACACATTTCTGAGACTCCTGAGGTTGAAGAGGCGCTGTTGAACATTCTTCACCACACTGTCTGTGTGGGTGGACCATTTCAGTTTGTCTGATGTGTACGCTGAGGAATTTAAAACTTTCCACCTTCTCCACTGCTGTCCCTTCGATGTGGATAGGGGGGAGCTCCCTCTGCTGTTTCCTGAAGTCCACGATCATCACCTTTGTTTTATTGACGTTGAGTGAGACGTTGTATTCCTGACACCACAGTCCGAGTGCCCTCACCTCCTCCCTGTAGGCTGTCTCGTCGTTGTTGGTAATCAAGCCCACTACTGTTGTGTCGTCTGCAAACTTGATGATTGAGTTGCAGGCGTGCATAGCCATGCGGTCGTTGGGTGAACAGGGAGTACAGGAGGGGGCTGAGCACCCACCCTTGTGGGTCCCCAGTGTTGAGGGTCAGCGAAGTGGAGATGTTGTTTCATATCTTTACCACCTGGGGGCGGCCCTTCAGAAGGTCCAGTACCCAATTGCACAGGGCGGCGTTGAGACCCAGGGCCTCCAGCTTGATGATGAGCTTGGAGGGTACTATGCTGTTGAATGCTGAGCTGTAGTCAATGAATATCATTCTTACATAGGTATTCATCTTGTCCAGATGGGATCGGGGCGACAGGTAGCCTAATGGTTAGAGCGTTGGACCAATAACCGAAAGGTTGGTGGATTGAATCCCCGAGTGGACAAGGTTCAAATCTGTAATTCTGCCCCGAACAAGGCATTTAACCCACTGTTCCTAGGCCGTCATTGTAAATAAGAATTTGTTCTTAACTGACTTGCCTAGTTAAATGAAGGTTAAATAAAAAATTATAATTAAAATAGGGCAGACTGATGGCGATTGCATCGTCTGTGGACCTGTTGGGGTGGTATGCAAACTGAAATTGGTCTAGGGTGGGCGGGTAGCATGGAGGTGATTTAAGATCCTTGACTGGTCTCTCAAAGCACTTAATGATGACAGAAGTGAGTGTTACGGGGCGGTAGTCATTTAGTTCAGTTATCTTTGCCTTCTTGGGTACGGGAACAATGGTGGCCATCTAGAAGCATGTGGGGGCAGCAAATTGGGATATGTAGCGATTTGAATACGTCTGTAAACACACCAACCAGCTGGTCTGCACATGCTCTGAGGACGCGGCTTGGGATGCCGTCTGGGCCAGCAGCCTTGCGAGGGTTAACACGTTTAAATGTTTCACTCACATCGGCCACGGAGAAGGGGGGAGGGGGGTCGCAGTCCTTGTTAGTGGGCCGCAAGGGTGGCACTGTATTATCCTCAAAGCGGACAAAGGTGATTAGTTTGTCTAGAAGCGTGACGTCGGTGTTCATGACGTGGCTGGTTTTCTTTTTGTAGTCCGTGATTTCCTGTAGACCCTGCCCTATAGGTTTCGTGGCTGAGCTGTTGAATTGCGATTCCACTTTGTCCCTGTTCCAGCATTTCTCCTGTTTCATTGCCTTGCGGAGGGAATAACTCAACTGTTTATGTTCAGGCATATTCACAGACCTGGTTCGCACTTTCAGATTTGCGCGGATGCTTCCATCCGTTCACTGTTTCTGGATAGGGTAGGTTTTAATAGTCACAGTGGGTACATCTCCAATGTACTTCTTTATAAACTCACTCACCGAGTCAACGTATAGATCGATGTCGTTGTCTGAGTCTGACCGGAACATATCCCAGTCCGCGTGATCAAACCAACATTGAAGTGTGGATTCCGTTTGGTCAGACCAGCGCTGAATGGTTCTAGTCACTGGTACATCATTTGAGTTTCTGCCTGTAAGACGGTAGGAGCAAGATGGCATTGTGGTCGGATTTGCTGAAGGTAGGGCGGGGGAGGGATTTGTATGCATCGTGGAAGTTAGAGTAGTTGTGATTGAGTGTATTACCCCCACGCGTGGTAAAATCAATATGCTGATAGAATTTAGGTAGCCTTGTTCTCAAATTTGCTTTTTAAAATCCCCAGCACAATAAATTCAGCTTCAGGATACATGGTTTACAGTTTAAATAGAGTCCAGTGAAGTTCCTTGAGGGCGGTCTTGGTGTCTGCTTGAGGCGGAATGTACCCAGCTGTGATGATAACTGACGATAATTCTCTTGGGAGGTAATATGGATGGCATTTGATTGTAAGGAATTCTAGGTCTGATGAGCAGAAGAACTTGACTTTCTATATGTTGTTATGATTACACCATGAGTCGGTAATCATGAAGCATAGACCCCCGCCCTTTCTCTTCCCATAGAGGTGTTTATCTCTGTCGGCGTGATGCATGGAGAAGCCCGGTGGCTGAACCGATTCTGACAACATATCCCGAGAGAGCCATGTTTCCATGATACAGAGAATGTTACAATCTCTGATGTCTCTCTGGAAGGCAACCCTTGCTCGAATTTCATCTACCTTGTTGTCAAGAGACTGGACATTGGTGAGTAGTATACTCGGGAGCGGTGGTCGATGTGCACATCTACGGAGCCTGACCAGGACGCCGGTCTGTCTTTCCCTTCTGCGGTGCCGTTGTTTTGGGTCGGCTTCTGGGATTAGATCCATTGCCCTGGGTGGTGGTGGTCCAAACAGAGGATCCACTTCGGGAAAGTTGTATTCCTGGTCGTAATGTTGGTAAGTTCACGTCACTCTTATATCCAATAGTTCTTCCCAGCTGTATGTAATACAACTTAAGATTTCTTGGGGTAACAATATAAGAAATAATACATTAAAAAAACGAAATACTGCATAGTTACCTTAGGACTCGAAGCGAGACGACCATCTCTGTCGGCGCCATCTTGCATGTGCAGCGACCATATAACGCTTTTACAACATGCAGAGTTGCACCGGTAATCAAGGTGCAAAGTATTGACACGTTTTTTTAAATTAAGAGACGAGCTTAAAGTTCCTTTACTGACCATCATTTTCACTTGTCTGACTGCTTGCATGATGATGACGTTTCTCACACGACTGGCCTATCTGGGTGATGTTTTTTCTCACCTGAATGATCTGAATGTAGGATTACAGGGACTCTCAGCAACTATATTCAAAATGCGGTACAAAATTGAGGCTATGAATAAGAAGTTGGAGCTCTCTCTGCATTAATAAAGACAACATACAGGTCTTTCCATTATTGTATGATTGAACTCAAGCTTATGGACAATGTCAAATGTGATATAACGAAGCGCCTGAGTGAGTTGGGTACGCAATTACGCAGGCACTTTCTTGAAACGGATGACACAAACAACTGGATTCGTTATCCTTTTCATGCCCAGCCACCAGTCCATTTACCGATATCTGAACAAGAGAGCATCATGCAAATTGCAACAAGCGGTTCTGTGAAAATGTAATTTAATCAGAATCCACTGCCAGATTTCTGGATTGGGCTGTGCTCAGCCTTGGCAAATCGCACTGTTAAGACACTGATGTCCTTTGCAACCAAGTACCTATGTGAGAGTAGATTCTGGGCCATCACTAGCATGACATCTATATACAGGCACAGACTGCGTGTGGAAAATTATTTAAGACTGAGACTCTCTCCAATACAATCCAACATTGCAGATTTATGCATCCTTTCAAGCACATCCTTCTCATTATTTATTATTATGATTCTATAATTATTTGTGCCCTGGTCCTATAATGAGCTCTTTGTCCCTTCCCACGAGCCGGGTTGTGACAAAAACTCACACTCATTCTTATGTTTAATAACTGTAACGTGTGTGGCAGGCTTACAATGATGGCAAAAAAACACATTTGAGAGTGCGCTGACCCTGGTGCTAGTGGGGGTACCCAGCTGGAGCTTGAATGTTTGAAGGGGTACAGGACTATAAAATGTTTGGGAACCACTGCTCTAGAGCATTTTTCTTGTTGAGCATAATTTGAATGAAGAGTGTTTTTGTTTTCTATGATTGCTTTGTTCTCTGTTTTGCTTTTTATATTTATTCATTTGTATTTCTATAATTACAGGGCTCATCTGTAAAATAATCCTTGATCTCAGCATGACTCCCTATCAAAGTCCAGGTTAAATAAAGAAACAGCCTTGAAACCAGCCACGCACTCCCTCCACTGCAATTTGCTAGTAGTTCTTTGGAGAGACATGCAGGTCAACAATGCTACATTTAAACGCAACAGTTTAGAGGATACATCTGAGCTGGAATTCCAAACACATTTCACACAAAGTAACAGACAGTCTCATAGTAGATCATCTTACAATGACAACAAAGGGACTGGAGTAATCATTTTTGTGTAGTAGTCTGATAATGGTTTCATCCTCACAAAGAAGGAAGGCAGTGTGTTCTTTGACAGTCGCGTCACATTGAGGAGAAAAATATCTCAGGCTGTGTCTCAAATGGCTCCCTATTCATTATGTAGTGCACTACTTGTGAACAGTGCACTATGTAGGGAATTACGGTGCCATTTGGGATGCAGCCAGTCATCAGAGAGGTCATTCGCCTAGATTAGACAGATATTTAGGGCAGGAAAAACATCTTCCTCTTCCATGTATCAAGGAGACTGTAGCCTATAACAAGCATGCTAAGGCAAACCATAAAGCACAGTGAGCAGCAAAACGTTGGCTACATCCTCAATGGCACCCTATTCCCTATATAGCGCACTATTTTTGACCAGAGCCCTTTGGGATTAAAGGGAATGGGGTGCCATTTGGGATGCAGATGTCTGTCTGCTGTTGCATGCTAATTGACGAAATTATATTATTGTTTTGTCCTTGTTGTCTTCTTGTCTGGGGAAAGAAGAAAGGATTGTGTACGTTGTGCCTGTTTGCACTGCTTATTGCAGCCACATCTGTCACAGTGTAGTAACCCATTTCCTAGTGCTGCTGTGGCCTAATTGGCATTTTTACACAAAGCAACGAAGGATGCTCTTGACGGGTGTCCTTTCTTTTCCGGAGGATGTTTTGGTATTTTTTGGTGTGGTTGTTTTGGTTCCTTCTCTAAACCTCTTCCATGCAGCCCAAATCCAATAAAACCAACCAAGTGGTATTCTAATCTTAAATACACCATTAGGGTATGTCCAAAATGGCACCCATATTCCCTATATAGTGCACTATTTTGACCCGAACCCTGTTAACAACTCAATTAATGATTTCTTCTTAAATGCTGTTAAGATCAAGATAAAAGCATTTGATAATATATGCCTATCTGTCTCTGTCTGTGTTTGTTTCTGTCTGGTTTATAATAACCAGGCCGACGGCACATCCAGACCAGACTAGTGGAGCCCAGAGCGTCCTCTCTAAACAGTGGGGATTGCTTTCTGCTCATCACACCCCATCACTGCTTTGTCTGGACAGGAGAGTTTGCCAACGTCATCGAGAAGGCCAAGGTGAGTCTGCCATGTTAATTTTCATTCAGTCTTCTTGCTCTTGGTGTTATAAGTAACTTATTGTCCCTAGAGGAAAATTCGGGTTCATGAGCAAGGGGTAGCATGATAAAAGTACAGGCTTATCAGACACACTAATCAAAACACATGCACCAATGTTGTCATACATATATTGTAAGTATTGCTGCTCAGTGCTGTCTTATTCATACTGAACAAAAATATAAACACAACAATTTCAAAGATTTTACTGAGTGAAATAAGGAAGTCACTCATGTCTGGGAATAAAGATATGCATCTGTTGGTCACAGATACCTTTTAAAAAAAGGTAGGGACGTGGATCAGAAAACCAGTCGGTATCTGGTGTGATTACTATTTGCCTCATGCAGCGACACAAATCCTTCGGATAGAGTTGATCAGACTGTTGGTTGTGGCCTGTGGAATGCAAAAAAATTTGAGCACAACATTTTAGAGAAATACGCCTTTTGTGCATATGGAACATTTCTGCAATCTTTTATTTCAGCTAATGAAACATGGGACCAACACTTTACATATTTAGTTTATATTTTTGTTCAGCGTAGTTACATTAGGTATGTTTCTATACTCCGTAGATGAATGCGAGTAACAATCTATCAGTGAGGTTTAAAGGCACTTTGTTTTTATTAGGCGTGTGTTACATCACGTGTAGGAAGTAAATACTATTTTGCTTGTTATTTTTGATTAATGTACTGCATTGTTGTGGGAGCTAGCAACACAGGAGTGTGTGTGTGTGAGTGTGGGTGTGTGAGAGAGGAGCTGCAGTAACAGGAAGCCACACAGTGACACATCAACCCAGACCTAGAGCCATTGTTTTAAACATACTCTGCTCAACTGAACTCTGTATGGCCAGGAGGAACACAGACTTCCTTCTAAAGTTCTATTTAAAAAAAACTATAATTCAGACGATAAAACCCCAAGCAGATTGACATAAAGTGTAGTCCACTTTGTTCTAATGGCAGAAATAATTTGATTGGTTTAGGGCAGAACAAATTCGATTGGTTGCTGCTAGCTTGCTACATTTGACTATTTTGCTCTTGAGAAAAGATGGTGCTGACAAACATGGTCACCCTGTTTTTAGCTCCTAGCCAACTTTGCACAATTTTTGTCTGTGTTATTTCTTACATTAATTGCCTGAATGTTTTTAGTATTATTACCTACTTTTTGAAAATAACTTTTTGGATGTTAGATTGCGGTCACCCACCAGAAATTTGACTTTCCTGACCTGGTTTCTTTGTCTAGACTTCCTGAGGTAGCCCCATTCATCCCGGGTGCTACACCAAAACTTTGATGCTGGAGAAGTGGGGTGTTTGTCAGGCTCAGGCGGCGAGCAAACCATCCACCGCTTTTGAGTATATTTCTTGCTGACGTTCAGTCCCTGGACAGTAAAGTAGACTAGCCCAGTAACATACAACCCCCCCCCCGAGGAAAACGCTCCCAGAATGATATTGTCTCATCCCCTGTGCTACATGCAGAGAACACTCTTGACCTTTGTTACTCTCTTTTCCGGGATGGTTACAAGGCCCACCCCTGCCCTCCTTTCGGCAAATCAGATCACACCTCTATCCTGTTCCTCACTGAATATAGGCAGAAACTTAAGCAGGAAGCACCCATGGAAAGGATTGTTCAACGTCGCTCTGACCAATCGGAATCTACGCTTCAAGACTGTTTGATCACGCAGACTGGGAACTGAAAGCACGAACCACAGCATTTAACCACAGCAAGGTGACTGGGAAAATGGGCATCTACAAATAGACCAGCTATGACCTCTGTAAGGCAATCAGAGTCAAAACGATAGTACAGGGACAAAGTGGAGTCGCATTTCAACAGCTCAGACATGAGACGCATGTGGAAGGGACTCCATACAACCATGGATTATACAGGGGAAACCAGCCGTGTTGAGAGCACTGACACCTCGCTCCCGGGAAAGCTAAACACCTTTGCCGGCTTCGAGGAAGACTACACAGAGTCGCCAAAGTGGGCCCCTGGCGCTTACTAGGGCTGTGCTTCCGATCTCCGTGGCTGACGTAAGTAGGACATTCAAGCTTGTTAACCCTCGCAAGGCTAACAGCCCAGACTGCATCCCAAGCCGTGTCCTCAGAGCATGTGCAAACCAGTTGGCTAGAGTGTTTACGGACATTCAATCTCTCCCTAGTCCAGTCTGTTGTCCCCACTTGCTTCAAGGGGTCTACAATTGTTCCTGTACTCAAGAAAGTGAAGATAACTGAACTAAATGACTATCGCCCCCATAGCACTCACTTCTGTCATCATGAAGTGCTTTGAGTCGCTAGTGAAGGATTGTATCACGTCCACCTTACCCGACACCCTAGACCCATGACAATTTCCATTCTGCCCCAGCAGATCCATGGATGACGCAATCACCATTATACTGCCCTATCCCACCTCAACAAGAGGAATACCTATGTAAGAATGCTATGTAAGAATGCTGTTCCTCAACTACAGCTCATCCTTCAACACCACAGTGCACTCCAAGTTCATCACTAAGCTTGGGTCTGCCCCTCCCTGTACAACTGGGTCATAGACTTCTTGACGGGCCAACCCCAGGTGGTGAAGGTAGGCAACAACACCGCTGCCACTCTGATTCGGGGGAGTGGCAGAGGTGGCCCCACAGGAATGCGTGCTCAGCCCCCTACTGTACTCCCTGTCCCTCTCCCTCGGCATCAACAAAATGAAGGAGCTTTTCGTGGACTACAGGAAACTGCAGAGAGCACGCCTCCATTGCCGCGGTAGAGAGGGTCAAAGGTTTCAAGTTCCTAGTTGTGCACATCACCGAGGACCTGAAATGGTCCCTTCACACCGACAGGAGGCTGAAGAAATTAATCTACAGCACCTGGTGTCACAGGACTTTTAAGCCTTGTGACATGGACTGTGTATGTGTGCCAATCAGAGCACAACAAAATATTGGGCACAACAAAATATTGCAGTGCCTTTGTACGGGGTATGGTAGTAGGTGCCAGGCACACCGGTTTGTGTCAACAACTGCAACACTGCTAGGTCTTTCACACTCAACAGTTTCCTGTGTGTATCAATACTGGTCCACCACCCAATGAACATCCAGTCAACTTGACACAACTATGGACTTGAGCCAGCATCCCTGTGTTACGCTTTTAATACCTTGTAAAGTCCATGCCCCGATGAATTGTGGCTGTTTTTAGGTTTTCGTAATATTTTGTACACAGTGCATGTATACAGTATACTGTATTCTCGTCTTGGCTCATCCTATATAACTACTACTGTATCCACCTTTTCTATTCACATAATGTCTGTACTGTCTATACACACACTTCATAGACACATATACACTATATATACAAAGGTATGTGGACACCACTTCAAATTAGTGGATTCAACCATTTCAACCACAACCGTTGCTGACATATGTATTAAACCAAGCACACTACAATGTGATCTCCATAGACAAACATTGGCAGTAGAATGGCCTTACTGAAGAGCTCAGTGACTTAACTTGTCACCGTCATAAGATGCCACCCTTCCAATAAGCCAGTTTGTCAGGTGTCTGCCCTGCTAGAGCTGCCCCGGTCAACTGTAAGTGCTGTTATTGTGACGTGGAAACGACTAGGCCACACAAACTCACAGAACGGGACCGGCGAGTGCTGTGTAGTGCGTAAAAATTGTATGTCCTTGGTTGCAACACTCACTACCGAATTCCAAACTGCCTCTGGAAGCAACGTCAGCACAAGAAATGTTTGTCGGGAGCTTCATGAAATGGGTTTCCATGGCCGAGCAGCCGTACACAAGCCTAGGATCACCTTGTGCAATGCCAAGCGTCGGCTTGAGTGGTGTAAAGCTCGCCGCCATTGGACTCTGGAGCAGTGTAAACAAGTTCTCTGGAGTGATGAATCAGACTTCACCGTCTGGCAGTCCAACGAACAAATCTGGGTTTGGCTGATGTAAGGAAAAAGCTAACTTCCCGAATGTTTAGTGCACCCTGTAAAGTTTGGTGGAGGGGGAATAATGGTGTGTGGCTTTTTTTATTGGTCCGGGCAAGGCCCCTTAGTTCCAGAAGGGAAATCTTAACACTCCAGCATATAATGATATTCTAGATGATTCTGTGCTTCCAACTTTGTGGCAACAGTTTGGGGAAACGCCCTTTCCGGTTTCAGCATGACAATGCATGACAATGCCCCCATGCACAAAGCGAGGTCCATACAGAAATGCTTTGTCGAGTTTGGTGTGGAAGAACTTGACAGAGCACTGACCTCAACCTATCGAACACCATTGGGATGAATTGGAACGCTGACGTGGAGTCTGGCCTAATCGCCCAACATCTGTGCCCGACCTCACTAATGCTCTTGTGGCTGAATGGAAGCAAGTCCCCTCAGCAATGTTCTAACATCTAGTGGAAAGCCTTCCAGTGGAGAATGTTATAGCAGCAAAAGGGGGACCAACTCCATATCAATGCCCATGGATTTGGAAGGAGACTTTCGACGAGCAGGTGACTTGGGTTAGGAAGCTAATTTCCTGCAATGCTATCCATTTTGCACTGTGTATGTACAGTAAATACTGTATTCTCGACATGGCTCATTCTAATATTTCTACTACTGTACATTGCATTTTAGTTACTGTTTGTACACACCATATATGTATTTATATACTGGATTCTTGACATAGCCCACTCTAATATCTACTGCTGTACATATCAATCTTAGTATATGTTGTGTAAATTCATCCAGTGTATATATGTAGAGATTGAATTTGGATTACTGTTAGTGCTATTTGGGTTGTTAATTGCATTCCGAGACTTCTTGATTTGTTGTATTTTTTTTATTAATTTTTTTTATTTTACTGCATTGTTAGGAGCTAGTAACATTTAGAAAAACGTTACAACTAGTTTTATTTACAAGATTCTCAGTTCAAACCTTTACCATGTTTTTAAAAGTTGTGCATCTGCTAAACTTCGCCCGTTGACCTTTTAGAAACCAATCACATTTGTTCTGCCCTAAACCAAACAGATTCTTTCAGCCCTGAGAACAAAGTTGACTGCACTTTGTCAACCTGCAAAACCCAATGAGGGTTTGTTCAAAACACTTGCATAGGAGGCCCATCTCAGGATATGCTTTTTAAGAACATATCTATTTACCAATAGCTAAATATCTAATTGTCGAACAATGAAACATCAAATCATCAGTGGTGAATTACTTATTTTAGTCCTAGAATGAACTGTTTTCTTATTGTCTGTGTCTTTCTTTCTCAGGTTGCTGAGCTGGCCCAGTTCATCCAGACCAAGAGAGACCTGGGTTGCCGTGCCAATTATGTAGAGCTGATCGAGGAGGGTATCAACACACACAGCTACGCTGCCAAGGAGTTCTGGAAGATTCTGGGTGGACAGATCAGCTACCAGTGTAAGGCTAACTGACTGTTCATATTTAAATCAGTTTGGGGACGCCCCTTTTTTTGTCTTGTAATGTAGTAGCAATCCCAAATTAGTAGCAACTTCTTATGAATGTGATATGTATGGGTTATGAATGTGTTATGAAGTCCTTATGTAGGTGCCCTTCCAACTGAAGTGCTACCCAGAAAGGCTTCCCTGTTTTCCCGGTATCATCAGTTTCTAACATTGATAGTTTTATGAAATTTTGTGACAGTTTTTCTAACTTCCTGTGTCCTGCCTGTAGCCGCAGGGACACCAGACGAGGATGAGCTGTATGAGAGCGCCATCATAGAAACCAATTGCATCTACCGCCTAGTGGACGACAAACTGGTCCCCGATGACGACTTCTGGGGGAAGGTTCCCCGATGCACGCTGCTCAGCCCCAAACAGGTCAGGTCAGACATTACTTCTACTGACATTGTTTGGGCAGGATTTAGATTTCCATTCTGACTGGATCCCAATCAAGTTAAGACCGAGAGAGAGAGAGAGAGATTAACCCGGCTGACCAGACACTGCTGTAACTCCTTAATAGGAATTGTTTGACACTGACAGGTTCACTCCTCTGACCTGACCTGCTACAGTTCCTCACTTTTGTGCTGAAGTGCATAATAGCATTGTGCTGGTACTGATTGCCGCCTCTCTGCTCTGCTCTCCTATAGGTGTTGGTGTTTGACTTTGGCAGTGAGGTGTACGTGTGGCACGGTAAGGAGGTGACTCTGGCCCAGAGAAAAGTTGCCTTCCAGCTGGCTAAACACCTGTGGAACGGAACCTTCGACTACACAAACTGTGACATTAACCCCCTGGACCCTGGAGAGTGCAACTCACTCATACCCAGGTATGGCTCACAGACACTCATACCCAGGTATGGCTCACAGACACTTATACTCAGGTATGTTTCAGACACTCATACCAGGCTTTATATCCACTCATATTCTGTCTCCCACACAAACATGGAACACACAAAGTATAATAATTACCATGAAAACATTTCTCTTTTAAAGTCCACCACTTTCAGTTAATTTGCATTTACAAAAAACTTTGAGCTGCCTTCTTAAAACCACCCAGGTGAGTACAGGTTGTACAACATGCCCCCCCCCTCCAATAGGTACCATAGCCAAGTATTCACTATGTGTAAACAGCTAAGAGGCTAGGGGAGACTCCTATAAATGGGCAGGAGTGTCATCGTGCCACTCTGCACGAAACAACCTGTCTCTGCCTCTATGCCCATGGACAAGTTGGTAGACTTCTTTAATCGCACTTGCCAGGTTGTCATTTGAAATATGAAATAGTTCTTAACTTATATGCCTGGAAAAATAAAGGTTAAAATATTTGTTTCCTGTGTTTTATTTCATATTGTACAACAGCTGTGAAAACTAACACTGTAAAACTGTGAAAACATTTTGTCAGTGTTATTTCCTGATAGTTGCTGGTTGAAAATACAATCTACACAGGACCTTCTAATCAGCAGGTTTGAATGTGTGGGTGTTTTGGCTCTCCGTAGTGACATCATCATGAGGTAAATTGGTTAATAGACCAATAAGAAAGAGTTCCTTTCTGCTAATAACAGCTAGTTTTCCCCTCCCCACTCAGACCACTCTGAAAGTCCTAGCAAAATTATTGCTTGAGAAATAGTTTTTTGCTTACATTTTTTTTGCCATTTAAATAGAAATATTTTACAGAAATGATATTGATATAAAACTTCTGCATTGGACCTTTAAATAAAATGGCAAATTAAAAGCTACAAATAGCCTCTGTCCTCTCCACCTCTACCTCTCCCATTCCAACTCTTTTACCTCTCCTCTCCCATTTCAACTCATACCTTTCCACCTGTCCTCTATCTCCCTCTGTCGAGTGCAGGAAAGGCCAGGGCCGTCCAGACTGGGCTATGTTTGGAAGGTTGACGCAACACAACGAGACCACCCTGTTCAAGGAGAAGTTCCTGGACTGGACAGACTCCAAGAAGAAAGGTACCATCAAGAACGGCCATGAGCACCTCAACGAAAACAACAAGGTACAGCTCCAAATAGTTTAACATATTTTATTTTGTTCACCTCCTACAACCCTTTGTCCTGTAGCTTCTCAAGTGTTCCTTATTAGTAAGTAAGCCATACTGGCCAAATCATACAAAATAAGACAAGACAACAAAACCTAATTCTGTTCCAACAACCCATCGCCCATTTCCACCTCTCCTCCCTCACAACAACCATCACACGCATCTTAACCTCCCTACTCACCCTTCTCTTCCTAAACCCTTTTTGTTGCTTTCCCCCAGGAGCAGCAGAGCCCGGAACAGAACATGATGCGGGCCTATGATGTCTCCCTGATGCTGCCACTGCTCCAGACCCCGGTTCGTACGGTGTTGGATGGGGTGGACCTGGGCCGGGGCTATGGCCCGGTGGCGGGGGATGACCGCAGGCACTTTGAGATCAGCACCACCGCTGTGGACATCTGGCACATACTAGAGTTTGACTACAGGTGGGTGTGTATGGCTGCGTAGCAAATGGCACCATATTCCCTACATAATGCGCTACATGTAAGTTCTGAGCAGGGCCCATAGGGTACTGTATAAGGAATAGGGAGCCATTTGGGATGCGTACTATGTGTGTGACGCTGTGCGGTTGGGTTAAAGGACAATTGAAAAAGTATATCTCATATCCTACAGCCGGCTGCCCAAGCAGAGCATTGGACAGTTCCATGAGGGAGACACCTATGTGGTGAAATGGAAGTACATGGTGAGCACAGCAGGTTAGTATCGAGCCACCGTTGCCCACATCTCTACACCATCACACACCACAAAGTTCTCTTTCTCTTGCTCTCTTTTTATTTGTTCATTTTTTTGTCTCTCTTTTGCTACTGTCGCTGATGACACACCCGAAACCAGTGCAGGAGTTTGAAATCTGGATTTTACCTCGGTTATTTAACGGAAAGACACCCTGTGTTCCTCTCTTAGACTGAGCACAACTGACCTTTGCGTGAGCTTGAACATATCCTCCTTGATTTATACACTTTTCTTCTCCATGTAAAGACCATATAAAGATTGTCCCCCGTCACCCCCCCCACCTCTTTCTATGTTAGGGTAATAATTAACCATCACATAAACTCATGGCAGGGCCAGCCCAGTGCAACCAAACAGTAATTCATATCACTACGAGTGGAAAGACAGTTCGAAAGGGGCGCTGGCTGTGATTAGTTTTATTGGTTAGCAGTAGTGCGGCTAGTTCTCTTCCGCACAGAGAGAGGGAGAGAGAGACCATAGGACCTGTCAATGTATGGGCTGCTAAACATGCCAGCCGATTACAGTAATAGAGTATCATCTTTCATAGTACACAGATACAGGCACACTGATGTACCATTGTCGTGTGGATGATTTGACAGATACACCGAATGTGCACAACGGGTGCTATTCAGAAAAATAATAATATATATATTTTTTAAATATACCGTTCCAGTCAAAAGTTTGGACACACCTACTCATTCCAGGGTTTTTCTTTATTTTTACTATTTTCTAATATATTTTAGGTTCTTCAAGATTGCCACCCTTTTCCTTGATGACAGCGTGGCACACTCTTGGCATTCTCTCATCCAGCTTCTTCTGGAATGCTTTTCCAACTCATCCCAAACTGTCTCAATTGGGTTGAGGTCGGGTGATTGTGGAGGCCAGGTCATCTGATGCAGTACTCCATCACTCTCCTTCTTGGTCAAATAGCCCTTACACAGCCTGGAGGTGTGTTGGTTCATTATCCTGTTGAAAAACAAATGATAGTCCACTAAGCGCAAAACAAATGGGATGGTGTATCGCTGCAGAATGCTGTGGTAGCCTTACTGGTTAAGTGTGCCTTGAATTCAAAATAAATCACAGACAGTGTCACAGCATAGCACCATCCACCTCCTCTTCCATGCTTCATGGTGGGAACCATGCATGCGGAGATTATCTGTTCACCTACTCTGCGTCTCACAAAGACACAGCGGTTGGAATCAAAAATCTCAAATTTGGACTCATCGGACCAAAGGACAGATTTCCAACAGTCTAATGTCCATTGCTCGTGTTTCTTAGCCCAAGCAAATCTCTTCATCTTATTGGTGTCCTTTAGTAGTGGTTTTATTGCAGCAATTTGTCCATGAAGGCCTGATTCACGCAGTCTCCACTGAACAGTTGATGTCTGTTACTTGAACTCTGTGAAGCATTTATTTGGGCTGTAATTCCTGAGGCTGGTAACTCTAATGAACCAATCCTCTGCAGCAGAGGTAACTCTGGGTCATCCTTTCCTGTGGCAATCACCTGGAGAATTTTTTTGCAAATGTATTAAAAATATAAAGTGGAAATATTATTTTTACATAAGTATTCTGACCCTTTACTCAGTACTTTTTTGAAGCAGTGATTACAGCCTATGTTTTTCTTGGTTATGTTTCACCGTCGGGATGGTGTCAGGTCTCCTCCAGTCGTGACTCTTGGCATTCAGGCCGAAGTGTTCAATCTTGTTTTCATCTGACCAGAGAATCTTGTTTCTCATGGTCTGAGAGTCCTTTAAGTGCCTTTTGGCAAACTCCAAGCGGGCTGTCATGTGGCTTTTACTGAGGAGTGGCTTCCGTCTGGCCACTCTACCATAAGGGCCTGATGGGAGAACCTTCCAGAAGGACAACCATTCCACAGAGTAACTCTGGATCTCTGTCAGAGTGACCATCAGGTTCTTGGTCACCTCCCAAGGCCCTTCTCCCCTGATTGCTCAGTTTGGCCAGCTCTAGGAAGAGTCTTGTTGGTTCCAAACTTCTTCCATTTAAGAATGATGGAGGCCACTGTGTTCATGGGAATCTTCAATGCTGCAAAACGTTTTTTTGGTACCCTTCCCCAGATCTGTGCCTCGACACAATCCTGTCTTGGAGCTCTATGGACAATTCCTTCGACCTCATGGCTTGGTTTTTGCTCTGACATGCACGATCAACTGTGGGTATATAGACAGGTGTGTGCCTTTCCAAATCATGTCCAATCAATTGACTTTACCACAGGTGGACTACAATCAAGTTGTAGAAACATCTCAAGGATGGTCAATGGAAACAGGATGCACCTGAGCTCAATTTCGAGTCTCATAACAGTATGTCACAACTATTTATAGTTGCTCATTCGAGTTGTTTGTGAATCCATGTCTCTGTCTGTTGATCCTAGTTGGGAAGAGGCAGAATCCGGATGCGGTGAGGAGCGCAGGAGCTGGGAAGGAGAAGTGTTCCTATTTCTTCTGGCAGGGCCGGAATTCTACCGTCAGTGAAAAGGGGACGTCAGCGCTAATGACTGTTGAACTGGACGAGGAGAGAGGAGCACAGGTAGTGTGTGTGTGTGTGTGTGTGTGTGTGTGTGTGTGGGCGGGCGGGCGCGCCAGGGGAAAATGACTGCCCCCTCTCATTGAAGTAAAAGGCTGTACTGCAGGAATTGTTAGCAGAAAACAGGATCCCCATTATAGTTCATGTAAAAATGTCAATCTTTTTTAAAGAAAATCATGGTACCGATAATTGCTTCTATTACCCCAGATGTATGTCATTGAACCGATTTATAAAGAATAATGATAAAAAATGCATTCAGAAGAAGTTATAAGGACAATTTAGTTACTAATGGCAGCCTGCAGTACCCCGGTCGGCCTTCAACTTTAATTACTCAATGAGAAGGGGCGGCACTAATCTAGCCTACAATGTTACTTCCTGGAGTAGCTCAAACTTTTCATGTTATGTCTCCATGAGACGCACGCGATCTTAACAACCATTTGGCTTCAATGCGCTGTTGAGTCTTCACATAGGAATGCATGGTGTCCCGTCATCGATGTCCATTCATATATATACAGTCATCGGTGCATGTGTGTGCGCCTGCCTCCTTGTCCGTGTGTGTATGTAACCACTCTCTCCTCTGCTCTTACAGGTCCAGGTGCAGCAGGGGAAGGAGCCTCCATGTTTCCTTCAGTGTTTTAATGGAGGGATGGTGGTCCATGCAGGGAAGAGAGAAGAGGAGGAAGAGAACTCACAGAGTAAGTTACCATCCACACCTTTCCCTCTCATGTGTCTGTACGTTGTGTGTATGTTCGTGTTTGTTATATTTGGCAACACTTTACCTTAAGTTGCCCCTATAACGTACCTAACTGCATAGTATTAACTGTAGTAACAATGTTTCGTTACATAGAAACTGCTATGTAATTACACTTTTATAGAGAGGTATAGGTTATTACAATCCCAGGGCATCATCTTTCTCACCTCTAACTCCTCTCCCACATCAGATGACTGGCGGTTGTACTGTGTGCGGGGGGAGGTCCCAGTGGAGGGCCACCTGCTGGAGGTAGCATGCCACTGCAGCAGTCTGCGCTCTCGGACCTCTATGGTGCTTCTCAGCGTCTCTAAAGCAACCATGTACGTGTGGCACGGCTGCAAGGCCCAGCTCCACACCCGCAACGTGGGGTGCACTGCCGCCGACAAGATCAAAGAACAGTGAGTCCCAACATTCACAACACTTTACAATGATTTCTTTCCTAGTAATCTGACATGGCAGGCAGAAGATGGCACATTCATTCTCCCTGACACTATTATTGTCCAGTTGGGGTTAGGGTAATTTAGGGTAATGGCCTACCGAGCCACTGTGAGAGGTCAAAGGGCTCATCATGAAGACTGATGTTGAGCACTCGCTGATATGATTTGTTTGAAGTCTAAATAATGTTGGTCTCCAATCCAATTGAATAAATTGATCTCATTAGTATAACTGTGTTCAATAAGACAGGGTCAGGCCATAAGTCGTTTAACAGTGTGCGCGCATGCATGCCATGAGTGTGTGAGCCATACAGCACCTGGGAATGAATGCTCCAAGGTCAACGGGATTGATGTCACAGTTGGTGTAGTCGAAGGTTCCGTTCCACAGGTGTTTAGCCAGTTGTTTTTATGCAGGTGTCCGTTGGAGGCAGGGCTCCACAGCAGCAGTAAGGTGACCATCCATGAGTGTGACGAGGGGGCGGAGCCTACGGGATTCTGGGAAGCTCTGGGAAGGAGAGATAGGAAGGCCTACGACTGCATGCTCCAAGGTTAGAGTCCTTTTCTTTAATTAAGGGTCTATTTCTGGTAGTCCACGATCCTCCTGGTTGGTTGATGTGATGACCTTCAACCTTTGATCCACAGATCCAGGGAAGTTCAACTTCACCCCTCGTCTCTACCAGCTGAGCAGTACGTCTGGAGAGTTTGTTGCAATGGAGTTCTTCTACCCAGCCAGAATAACAGAGGAGGTCAACTCACTGCCCTTCCTACAGGAGGACCTCTACACTGCCTCTCAACCAGGTACTGTACAGGATATACACACACACATACAACCTAGGCTTCGGTGTATGGTATAACGTCATATTTCGAAATACCGATGGTATGATTTTCAATACCATAAATGTTTTTAAGATCTAAGGTGTCAAATGTAATTATATCCAGCTCAGTGCTCCAGCTATGCATTTTGTTTGCTAACTTGCTAGCCAACCAAACGTATTGGTTACAGCAGAGACATTCAATCCCTTCCTGGATCAAGATCCCTGTTGCCTATATTGTTTTGTGCTAAAAAACACACAAAAACAGGGATTGTTATCCAAGTGGGATCGATTGTCTCTTCTGTAACAAAGAAGCTTGGTTACTGCTTGACATCTAGCCAATTAGCTAGCAAGTTAGCAAACCAAATGCATGATGCTGGATATAATTTGATACGTTTTAGATTTCATATAGTCATACTTCAAATTACAGTTTAAGCAGTTGCTTATACTCAACCCCCCCCCCCCCCCCAAACATTTTATTTATATATATATACTGTATGCATGTATGCATGCATGCATGCATGCCGCTATGTATGTATGTATGTACAGCTTGCAATTGCTGTGCACTTTTCTGCAAAACTGCAGTTAATGGAAATGATTTAGTATATTTTTGAGATATATCTAGTTCTAGAAATGACAGTATATTTCATGGAGACCTAATCTTAACAGAAAGCTAGTCCTATAGTGATGACCCCAATAATATAACTCCATAGAGATACACTAGCTACCGTGGCTATTGCAGGTTGATTTGCAGCAAAAGGAGAGAACCTACACTGAACATAAATGTAAACACAACATGTAAAGTGTTGGTTTCATGAGCTGAAATAAAAAAATACCAGTAATGTTTTATTCGCACAGAAAGCTTATTATGCTCAAATAATTTTGTGCACAAATGTGTTAATATTCCTCTTAGTTAGCATTTCTCCTTTGCCAAGATATGTGTGACATATCAAGAAACTGATTAAACAGCATGATCATTTCACAGATGAACCTTGTGCTGGGGACAATAAATGCAGTTTTGTCACACAACACAATACCACAGATGTTTTGAGGGAGGGTGCAAGTGGCATGCTGACTGCAGGAATGTCCACCAGAGCTGTTGCCAGAGCATTTAATGTACTTTTTTCTACACCAATCAGCCTCCAATGTCGTTTTAGAGAATTTGGCAGTCCAACCGGCCTAATTCTTTTAATGTACTTATTATTATTACCTTTTTTAAATAGCGCCCCTTGTGTGCACATTCAGTAATACCGTATACCCCAGTGTAGTACAGACACGGTATAATGGTCTGAAAATCGCAATACTGCCCAACCCTAATACACATACACTAACAAATCTTACAACATGGCTAAAGACAACACTACAACATGTCACATAGATTTGAGCTCTCATTGTGTATGTCTATCATGACATCACTTCCTGTTCATCTTCCTGTAGCCCTCTTCCTGGTCGACAACCTCCACGAGGTCTACCTGTGGCAAGGCTGGTGGCCCCAGGACAGCGAGAGTCCTGGCTCTGCCCGAATCCGCTGGGACGCAGACAGGAAGTGTGCCATGGAGACGGTGCTGCAGTACTGCACAGGTACTTGAACACTATTTTATTTTTATATTTAACCTTTATTTAACTAAGCAAGTCAGTTAAGAACAAATTCTTATTTACAAAAAAATAAAAATAATAACCTAAATATAGGACATAACACACATCACGACAAGAGAAAACACTACATAAAGAGAGACCTAAGACGACAACATAGCAAGGCAACAACACACAACACAGCATGATAGCAACACAACATGATAACAACATGGCAGCAACACAACATGGTAGCAGTACAAAACATGGTACAAACATTATTGGGCACAGACAACAGCACAAAGGGCAAGAAGGTAGAGACAACAATATATCACGCAAAGCAGCAACAACTGTCAGTAAGAGTGTCCATGACTGAGTCTTTGAATGAAGAGATTAAACTGTCCAGTTTGAGTATTTTGTTGCAGTTCATTCCAGTCGCTAGCTGCAGCGAACTGAAAAGACGAGCGACCCCGGGAT
Source organism: Oncorhynchus masou masou (assembly GCF_036934945.1). Lineage (NCBI taxonomy): Eukaryota > Metazoa > Chordata > Actinopteri > Salmoniformes > Salmonidae > Oncorhynchus > Oncorhynchus masou. The sequence goes on along the minus strand of NC_088239.1, from coordinate 35,843,536 downwards.
GAGTGCACTTTAACACAATGTCAAAAACCTTTAACACAATGTGACTGGCAGAATGGGTGTTTCATGTGGAGGTTGAGGGCTGTAGTATATATCTCATATAGGGGGGAGTGGGTTTTATAAATAAGCACCAACCAGTGGGTCTTGCGACAGGTATGTAGAGATGACCAGATTACATAGGACTATAGAGTGCAGTGATGTGTCCTATAAGGAGCATTGGTGGCAAATCTGATGGCCGAATGGTACAGCACATCTAGCCGCTCGAGAGCACCCTTACCTGCCGATCTATAAACGATATCTCCATAATCTAGCATGGGTAGGATGGTCATCTGAATCAGGGTTAGTTTGTCAGCTGGGGTGGAAGTGGAGCGATTACGATAGAGGAACCAAGTCTAGATTTAACTTTAGCCAGCAGCTTTGATATGTGCTGAGAGAAGGACAGTGTACCATCTAGCCATACTACTTGTAGTACTTGTACCTCAAGCTCTAAACACTCAGAGGTAGTAATCACACCTGTGGGGAGAGGGGCATTCTTCTTACCAAACCACATGACCTTTGTTTTGTAGGTGTTCAGAACAAGGTTAAGGGTAGAGAAAGCTTGTTGGGCACTAAGAAAGCTTTGTTGTAGAGCGATTTACACAAAATCCGGGGAGGGGCCAGCTGAGTATGACTCTCTCATCTGCATATAAATGGATGAGAGAGCTTCCTACTGCCTGAGCTATGTTGTTGATGTAAATGGAGAAGAGCATGGGACCTAGGATCGAGCCTTTGGGTACTCCCTTGGTGACAGGCAGTGGCTAAGGCAGCCGATGTTCTTATTTTATACACTGCCCTCTTTGAGAGAGGAGTTACCAGGCCAGAGACTCCTCAGAGACACCAATATTCCTTAGCCAGCCCACAAGAATGGAATGTTCTACCGTATCAAAAGCTTTGGCCAAGAAAATAAAAATAGCAGCAAAACATTGCTGAGAATCAAGGGCAATGGTGACATCATTTAGGACCTTTATTCTCCTTTATTAACCATTTTCTATAACTACTTGCTGTTAGACCCACAGGGAGAGATCTTCTCCTTAAAGTAACTAACTTTGGCCACCGTCCCCCCCTGCCGCACCCCTTCAAGTAACTAACTTTGGCCTTCTGGATAGCCTGAGGGAACTTATTTCTCATTTGCCTTAACGAGAGCCAGTCAGCCTGAGTATGCGTGTGCCGAGCCTTTCGCCAAATGCAATTCTTGAGGTGGACTAACTATGCAAGATCAAGGTCGAACCAGGGGCTGAACCTGTTTTTCAGTTCTCATTTTCTTTATGGGGGCGTGTTTGTTAACAATACCACTCAAAATATCAAAAAAGAAAACCAAACAAAATAAACCCTTATAAGATATAAAGTGTTGCTATTGACTTAGTTGAGTTTGAGTTTAATGAATCTTGCTCACAGATAAAACTGAAGAAATGCAGAATTTACATAATAAAAAAATTGCTAAGCAATCACTTCAAATACATATTACACGGCATAAATAGAATACGAATACTACTTAAAACATTACAGGACATTTTTTCATGGTGGAAACAAATGTCGAAATGTGGGAAAACATTTATGAACTCGAGTTGTTGTACAGTCTGACAATAGTGGTTAGAGCGTTGTTTTTCAGGCAAGTGCACTAATACAGGACAGTTTGTGGGTTGTTTTCAGAAGCCTGGTCGTGTAGTTGCCTCTTTTTTGAGGGAGCAGGTCATGCAGAGGGTGTTCAAGACATTTCCTTCACCAGGTGCACTGCAGCCTGCTCTGCAGTGACGGGAGCTGTGGTTAGACTACTCCACCTCTGGAGATGATCCACAGGGCCCTCCTCTGCACCCTGTCAAGTTGGGCCTGCTGCTTTTTTGTTGCGTCCAACTAAAACTCCACCGTATTCCAGACAAGGCCTGACCAGTGTAGTGTAAAATGTGACCAGATCTTCAGTGGGTAGGCCATTTCTGGCAAGAACAGTCGAAAAGTGCAGGCGTTTTGAGGCCTTCCTCACTGACTGCTCCACATGTGTCTCACCGCTGAGGTTAGAGTCTGGATGAAAACCAAGATACTTGGACGTTGTTACCACTGGTACTTCCTGTCCCCCTAGGATGAGTGGTGAAGGTTGTCTCTTAAAAATCATATCCGGATTTCCAGACCTTTCCCCATTTAAGAGCATGTTGTTGGCTGTGTCCCACACGTCCAGCTGGTTTGCCTCCAAGCCCATGGATGTGTTCTCCTGGATGTTGATTAGTGGTGTGGCTCGGGAAAGCCCTACATTCTGCATACCCAGTGTCCAGAGTGTCACTGAAGACAGCGTTTCTGGTGTGCCACAAGGGGCCATGGTCTCACCATATCGGTTTCTCCTTCATATGTCCACCCGAGGCCACCTCTGATCAAGGGCTGAAAGTGCCTTTCGCCATCACCCTCTGCCTTCTTCCGGTGGTGTAGCTGTGGAGCCAGACTAGTAACCTGGACAGTTCAATGTCAGGAGCTTTGCGTAATCTACTCTATCAAAGGCTTTGGACAAACAGTAACACCCTCACCCTTGTTTGGTTTTCTGGAGGCTGAAGATGTCAGGCAGGAGTGTTTGGATTTCAAAAGGCAATAGTAATGCTTGGCTTTGGGCGGTAGGCAGACTGGTTCGTGGACTCAGAGAGGACTGTTGGCATGAGTGTTTTCATGATGAAGCTCTTCTGGATTTTTCCAATGCATGAAGTTAGAGATGGGCCTCCAGACACTCACTCATCTCATTGTATATGGGTTTGACACTTTAGGTATGGGACACAAATTGGCAGTCTTCCAGGAAGAAGGAACAGTCCCCTGCCGGTAGGAGGTGTTAACAATGTGTGTGATGACAGGGGCATGGTCTTGGGAAATGGGAAAAAATGTCAGTCTCTCGATGTGCAAAACTGATAAAGACATACCCCAAGCAACTTACAGCTGTAATCGCAGCAAAAGGTGGCGCTACAAAGTATTAACTTAAGGGGGCTGAATAATTTTGCACGCCCAATTTTTCAGTTTTTGATTTGTTAAAAAAGTTTGAAATATCCAATAAATGTCGTTCCACTTCATGATTGTGTCCCACTTGTTGTTGATTCTTCACAAAAAAATACAGTTTTATATCTTTATGTTTGAAGCCTGAAATGTGGCAAAAGTTCGCAAAGTTCAAGGGGGCCGAATACTTTCGCAAGGCACTGTATCATCAAAAGAGAGCGGGAATGTGGAACTGTTTGATTTATACTAAACATAAAAAATGTTGCCTCCCCCCACAGAGAAGAATGAGAAGAAGCCACCCAAGGCGTATCTGATCCATGCAGGACTTGAACCTCTAACCTTCACCAACATGTTTCCATGCTGGGAACACAGAGAGGACATAGCTGAGATCACTGAGAGGGTGGGTCATCTATCCATCACCTGTTTCCCATCCCATCCCATACCCATTACACCAAACACATCCCTATCGCCCACCTAAATATCCATTAGATCTACACTGCTCAAAAAAATAAAGGGAACACTAAAATAACACATCCTAGATCTGAATGAATGAAATATTCTTATTAAATACTTTTTTCTTTACATAGTTGAATGTGCTGACAACAAAATCACACAAAAATGATCAATGGAAATCAAATGTATCAACCCATGGAGGTCTGGATTTGGAGTCACACTCAAAATTAAAGTGGAAAACCCCACTACAGGCTGATCCAACTTTGATGTAATGTCCTTAAAACAAGTCAACATGAGGCTCAGTAGTGTGTGTGGCCTCCACGTGCCTGTATGACCTCCCTACAACGCCTGGGCATGCTCCTGATGAGGTGGCGGATGGTCTCTTGAGGGATCTCCTCCCAGACCTGGACTAAAGCATCCACCAACTCCAGGACAGGCTGTGGTGCAACGTGGCGTTGGTGGATGGAGCGAGACATGATGTCCCAGATGTGCTCAATTGTATTCAGGTCTGGGGAACGGGCGGGCCAGTCCATAGCATCAATGCCTTCCTCTTGCAGGAACTGCTGACACACTCCAGCCACATGAGGTCTAACATTGTCTTGTATTAGGAGGAACCCAGGGCCAACCGCACCAGCATATGGTCTCACAAGGGGTCTGAGGATCTCATGTCGGTACCTAATGGCAGTCAGACTACCTCTGGCTAGCACATGGAGGGCTGTGCGGCCCCCCAAAGAAATGCCACCCCACACCATGACTGACCCACCGCCAAACCTGTCATGCTGGAGGATGTTGCTGGCAGCAGGACGTTCTCCACGATGTCTCCAGACTCTGTCACGTCTGTCACATGCTCAGTGTGAACCTGCTTTCATCTGTGAAGAGCACAGGGCACCAGTGGCGAATTTGCCAATCTTGGTGTTCTCTGGCAAATGCCAAACTTCCTGCACGGTGTTGGGCTGTAAGCACAACCCCCACCTGTGGACGTCGGGCCCTCATACCACCCTCATGAAGTCTGTTTCTGACCGTTTGAGCAGACACATGCACATTTGTGGCCTGCTGGAGGTCATTTTGCAGGGCTCTGACAGTGCTCCTCCTTCTCCTCCTTGCACAAAGGCAAAGGTAGCAGTCCTGCTGCTGGGTTGTTGCCCTCCTACGGCCTCCTCCATGTCTCCTGATGTAGTGGACTGTCTCCTGGTAGCGCCTCCATGCTCTGGACACTACGCTGACAGACACAGCAAACCTTCTTGCCACAGCTCGCATTTATGTGCCATCCTGGATGAGCTGCACTACCTGAGCCACTTGTGTGGGTTGTAGACTCAGTCTCATGCTACCACTAGAGTGAAAGCACCGCCAGCATTCAAAGTGACCAAAACATCAGCCAGGAAGCATAGGAACTGAAAAGTGGTCTGTGGTCACCACCTGCAGAACCACTCCTTTATTGGGGGTGTCTTGCTAATTGCCTATAATTTCCACCTGTTGTCTATTCCATTTCCACAACAGCATGTGAAATTTATTGTCAATCAGTGTTGCTTCCTAAGTGGACAGTTTGATTTCACAGAAGTGTGATTGACTTGGAGTTACATTGTGTTGTTTAAGTGTTCCCTTTATTTTTTTGAGCAGTGTATATTGCAACCAACTCCTCCTGTTGCCGACTTAATCCAGACTGATTTCCTCCTGGCCAGCCTGAAGTTTCGAATTGGCAACCCTCCGGGTACTGAGGATAGGGGTGGGATTGATTTCAAAAGTGTGTGTACTGACCACAACGTTTATTTACATCTTTGTGTGTCCCAGGAGGCAGAGGTTTGTAACCAGATAATGCTGGTAGAGGATGTGTTGGCACGGCTGTGTAAGACCACCTACCCCCTGGCAGACCTGCTGGCACGGCCCCTACCAGAGGGAGTCGACCCCCTACGCCTGGAGATCTATCTAGACAACGATGACTTTGAGGTGAGGCCACGTCCACACCTACGGTACCATCAGCTCCCTGGTGAATTATGACTTTTTTGTCTAGGTTTGCCTTGGCTCAAACCATATTATTAGAGGTTTGTCTACTCGATCTGTGGTTGAGCTATGTTTGCCTACAATAATGAGACTCTCTCCAGTGTGTGTGACAAGGGATCATACTGGAACATTGTACACTGGTAGTCAAGGCAAACGGGTCTAAAACAGTCCTTCTTTCTGAAATCCATACAGTAATCACACGGAAGTGTCCTTCAGTCTCCTTGAACTTTTTGTTGTCTCTGTTTTTATGTACATAATATGATCTCCATCCCTTCATCGCCTTCTGTCCTCATTTTCTCTCTCTGGCTCATCATGTGTTTTCCTCTGCCAGGGTGAAGGGGCTTATGGGAAGGTAAGGTCTTTGAATTGAGAGCACAGGTGGCCCCAGATATGTACACAGCGTCCTCACTTTGACTAACTACATCACCCATAATCCTGTGTGTGTTGCTTTCTGTCTCACCTCCCTCCTCAATCTGTGTCTGGATCAACACACTCACTCTGAACCTGTCTTGCATGGTTTGGTCTGTTTCAACTCACTATGTAATAGCTGTGTGGATTTCCTGCACTAGATGCTCCTGGAGTGATGAACTGGACCAATGACCATGTTGTGACCTTGAATTTTCTTGTGAATATTGTTTTTTGCAACTCATGGGTATAAGGAATTTCACAAGAGTTGATATAGCGGTTGACAGATTTTGTGTTTATTGTGTGGTAACAATGTGTATTTGGCCCCCCTGTAGAAAGCTCTGGAGATGTCGAGGGATGAGTATGAGGTGTTGCCAGGTTGGAAGCAGGTGAACGTGAAGAAAGCCAAAGGATTGTTTTAGTACGTTGGACAGAAGGCTTGACCACCGGATGACGTCATCAGCAAGCGACGGTCAGTGCATCGTGGTTCAGTTGTAACAGGAGCCCGCCACTGAGAACTCTTTTAATTTAACATGTCACCCCTTCATCTCCGGACTGGAGAGGGCTTGGGAACACACACTTCTGAGAACCCAACCCTGGTTGGAGGGAGGGAAGAGGAAGAGAGACGCAGTGGGGGAAGGAGTGAGGATCAACAGAGTTGTGCCAGCCTTGTGTATAGTTTTCTTCTTGTATTTGTATGTGTTACCAGTTTTGTTTTGTAATTCTAAATGTAGGTAGTTCAGAGGTGTGCGAGTGAATGTTGAGTGGATGTTTGTAATGTGTCGGCACCTGGCTTTTTAAATCCACACTGTGTGTGTGTGTGCTCGTGTGTGTGCTCGTGTGTGTGCTCGTGTGTGTGCTCGTGTGTGTGCTCGTGTGTGTGCTCGTGTGTGTGCTCGTGTGTGTGCTCGTGTGTGTGCTCGTGTGTGTGCTCGTGTGTGTGCTCGTGTGTGTGCTCGTGTGTGTGCTCGTGTGCGTGCTCGTGTGTCTGTGTGTGTGCTTGTGTGCTCATATCTGTATGTGTGTGGGTGTGACCATGCTTTTACAGTATCGCCCATACAGCAGTTTGTCTTCGAGCAGGAGAACCACTCTGTTTGACACACCCCAAACAGACTCTCTGCAAGCTGTTCTTTGTGCATTTGTGCATTAGAATAAATAATTTATATTTACTCCATATTAGGAATAAAAAGCCTTTTGAGTATTATCTATGAGATAAGAAATGAAATACATTGTATTGTTATTCATGTTGAGGTTGTCATATGTTGATAAGTAGTTGGACAATAATGCTCCTTACCCAAGAGACTGTACATGTCGCCATTGTATTGAACAAATCATGTATCTACTACATTCTGAAGTGTCTGTTGTCATTGCTAGGTTGTCCTGCATCATTCAGGTGCTCAGATTGAAGAGCATTGTTGTATTTTACAGGCATGAATTTACAGAATCTTATAAATTCAACATTGTATAGTGCCTTGCTTTTATGTACAGTTTATATATAGAACGATATTAGTCTGTGTTTTAAAGAATCTCTTTGTGATATGAAGGATATTAGAGAAATAAACATTGAAATTAAATCTAAGGATGTTGTTTTACATCTTTATCACCTGAAATGGTCTAAATGGATATGTCACAAATAGCACCCTATTCCCTTCATAATGCACAGCTTTTGAACAGAACCCTATGGGCCATGGTCAAAAGTAGGGCACTATATAGGGAATAGGGTACCATTTGGGACATACACATTGTTTCTTTAATCCCTTGGCTTTCAGTTTCCATATAATACCTAAACCCTCAATGACACCGAAAACTGGTAAGTCTGTTATGTTCTCTCAGATAAAAAACAGAGGTGTATGTTTATGCATATGTATCAATTGATTTAAGTATTTTGTTGCTAGGGTATGTTGATGCACAGTTTCTCCAACAGAGTGCGCTGAAAGACTGCTTATAAGGTATGTTCTTGTCACCTCTACAGTGGAGAGGATGATGCTTAAACACAGAAAGATACTATGGGAGAATCTCAATTGCATTTCCTTTCCTCAACTTCTCACATCACGTTGGGTGGGTTTTGAGAAGGAGGTACAAACTCTCAATTGAATTTCCTTGATTCACTGAGATTCTCCTCTTGGTTGCTGTTGAGTCATAGGGGTCATTTTAGGGTGTTGCATGAGTCAAGTCAGGTTGCTGTAAATTGCAGGCTTTTTTGCTTGCTGACATAACTATTGGTGTCACTGCGTAAAGTGCAGTCTGATTGAATAGTACACCCACAATTTGTAGTTTGAGGTCCTGTATTAAATGTTATTATTCCAGACTACATATATCATGATTGTCTCATGTAAAATGGACCTCTGAAATTTGGCATTGACTGGTGGTCTCTGAAGCGCAGTGTCATTCATGCAAGCATACAGACCAGACTCGACCTTGCTTTAGAATGTCATCGCATAGACTTGTTGTCATTATCAGCTCCAAATATTTTTTTGAGAGGCGGTAGATTAGGTATAATATTGCATATAAATACTGTATTGTGGCGTCTATCAATGTAATTGTCTGCATCATTTCCAATCCCCCATATATATTTTTGTAAATATATTGTTTTTAATAATATATATATTTTCCTTTACTTTCCCCAAACCCTACAACCCCTCTCGTAAATGGACTAAACTAATGGACGACAATACTTGGTCTTCTACTTCCAGCTTATACATACAACATACATTTTACGGACACAGGATATTTTACATTATTTTACCATCTTCTTTTTTTTTTGTAGTCCCACCATTCAGCTACCTTCCACCCCTCCCATCTATCTATGGAAACCATCCCGTTTTGATTTGTAATTGCCATATTGTTCAACTGTGCTGTGATGTTTCTCAAAAGTTCTGAACCTTCCAATTCTCATTAGATTCTACAGAGTTTCTACAAATTAAAGATGAACTTTAAGTATTATATTATTTGTCAAGTCACCCAGCAGTGCTATTTGCATAGTTAGCATCAGGTAAATGCAGTAGAAGTTTGTAAAATGGAAGATGATGATATTAAAGCTCTTATTTTTTTTTTTGTGGGGGTGTCAAGATCTGAGCTTTGATGTCATATTCATGATCGTGTCTGAGCGCGTGCGTGTCTTTGAGATTGTGACGAAAGAGGAATGAGGGCCAATTCGATTAAGTTTGGTGCAATCACAGAAGAACAATACAGTATACACCACAGCCTGTCACTGTAGCTGTCTCTGTTCTGCTCATTGTGGATCCATCACTGTTCTGTTGTATTCATTGGAAGGGCAGGGCGTTTGTTTGTTTCAACATTACACAAAGTTCACAGGGTCTCTGTCTGACAAGACAGCACACTTTGAAACTGACGTCTCCTCCCTGCGTGCAGGATGGCACAGTTTTCTGTCTCTTCACACACGCACCAACGCAAACACACACAGTGCTGAACACAACAATGTCAGATCTACTGTGTGTTTATTTGTGTGTGTACTAGCGTGCCACATTTTTGTTGATACACTGTAGCATCTCCAAACTTCCCGTCTGTTTGTGAAGTCTCTTCTGAGCTCGTCCCAGTCTACCCTCCGAGGGCTTTGATACGCGACATGCAATGATTCCTCCCACTCTACCACCCACTCACTGTAAGATGCTCTGACTCTCCCCTCTCTCTCTGCTTTCTCTTCCTCTGTTTCTCTCTTCCTCTTCACCCTCTCTCTCTCTCACTCGCTCTCTCCCTCCTCACTCTTCATCCCTCTCTCGCAACCCTCCTCCCACCCTCTCTCTTCTGTGTACCATCCATAATACCGTGCAGAAAGGGACACATAAAAGAACTGTAGGTAGTCCCAGGTGTGGGTAGAATTGTTGCACATCCAGTCCGCCTTAAAAAGGTCTCGTGTTTGTGTGTTACTCCTATGCATGAGTGACTCTGTATCACAGCCAGGAGTCAATCTTGGCATCACATTCACATCATGTCAAGCTGCTCAAGGTAAGAGCCTGTCTCCGGTTGAGAGCCTGTCTCCGGTTGAGAGCCTGTCTCCGGTTGAGAGCCTGTCTCCGGTTAAGTAGCCTGTCTCCGGTTAAGTAGCATGTCTCCGGTTAAGTAGCCTGTCTCCGGTTAAGTAGCCTGTCTCCGGTTAAGCAGCCTGTCTCCGGTTAAGCAGCCTGTCTCCGGTTAAGCAGCCTGTCTCCGGTTAAGCATCCTGTCTCCGGTTAAGCATCCTGTCTCCGGTTAAGCATCCTGTCTCCGGTTAAGCATCCTGTCTCCGGTTAAGCATCCTGTCTCCGGTTAAGAGCCTGTCTCCGGTTAACTTCTTGTGTCGAGCAATCCCGGATCCAGGATCCTATTTATAGCCTCAAGCTCATTAGCATAACACAACGTTAACTATTCATGAAAATCACAAATGAAATGAAATAAATATATTTGCTCTCAAGCTTAGACTTTTGATAACAACACTGTCATCTCAGATTTTCAAAATATGCTATTCAACCATAGCTAAACAAGCATTTGTGTAAGAGTATTGATAGCTAGCATAGCTATAAGCCTAGAATTCAGCCAGCAACATTTTCACAAAAACAAGAAAAGTATTCAAATAAAATCATTTATCTTTGAAGAACTTCAGATGTTTTCAATGAGGAGACTCTCAGTTAGATAGCAAATGTTCAGTTTTTCAAAAAATATTATTTGTGTAGGACAAATCGCTCTGTTTTGTTGGCTATGAAAAAAACCTGTTTCCAGTTATAGCCTCAAGCTCATTAGCATAACGTAACGTTAACTATTTATGAAAATCGCAAATGAAATGAAATAAATATGCTATCTCTCAAGCTTAGCCTTTTCTTAACAACACTGTCATCTCAGATTTTCAAAATATACTTTTCAACCATAGCAAAACAAGCATTTGTGTAAGAGTATTGATAGCTAGCGTAGCATTTAGCGTAGCATTTAGCGGGCAACATTTTCACAAAAACCAGAAAAGCATTCAAATAAAATCATTTACCTTTGAAGAACTTCGGATGTTTTCAATAAGGAGACTCTCAGGTACATAGCAAATGTTCAGTTTTTCCTGAAAGATTCTTTGTGTAGGAGAAATCGCTCCGTTTTGTACATCACGTTTGGGTACCAAAAAAAAATGAAAATTCAGTCATCAAAACGGCGAACTCTTTTCCAAATTAACTCCATAATATCGACTGAAACACGGCAAACGCTGTTTAGAATCAATCCTCAAAGTGTTTTTCACATATCTCTTCATTGATATATCGTTCGTGGAAGTCTACTTTCTCCTCTGAATCCCAAGGAAAAATACTTGCAGCTGAAGATGACACACCAATTTCGATGGAGGACACCGGGCGGACACCTGGCAAATGTAGTCTCTCATGGTCAATCTTCCAATGATATGCCTACAAATACGTCACAATGCTGCAGACACCTTGGGGAAACGGCAGAAATTGTGGGCTCATTCCTGTCGCATTCACAGCCATATAAGGAGACATTGGAAAACAGAGCTTCAAAAATTTTGCTAATTTCCTGTTTGAAGTTTCATCTTGGTTTCGCCTGTAGCATCAGTTCTGGGGCACTCACAGATATCTTTGCAGTTTTGGAAACGTCAGAGTGTTTTCTTTCCAAAGCTGTCAATTATATGCATAGTCGAGCATCTTTTTGTGACAAAATATTGTGCTTAAAACGGGGCACGTTTTTTTTTTATCCAATAATGAAATATCGTCCCTATAGATTCAAGAGGTTAAGTATCCTGTCTCCTGTTAAGTATCCTGTCTCCTGTTAAGTAGCCTGTCTCCGGTTAAGAGCCCGTCTCCGGTTAAGAGCCCGTCTCCGGTTAAGAGCCCGTCTCCGGTTAAGAGCCCGTCTCCGGTTAAGAGCCCGTCTCCGGTTAAGTGCCTGTCTCCTGTTAAGTGCCTGTCTCCGGTTAAGAGCCCGTCTCCGGTTAAGAGCCCGTCTCCGGTTAAGAGCCCGTCTCCGGTTAAGAGCCCGTCTCCGGTTAAGAGCCCGTCTCCGGTTAAGAGCCCGTCTCCGGTTAAGAGCCCGTCTCCGGTTAAGAGCCCGTCTCCGGTTAAGAGCCCGTCTCCGGTTAAGAGCCCGTCTCCGGTTAAGAGCCCGTCTCCGGTTAAGGAGCCTGTCTCCGGTTAAGAGCATTAGAGTAAATTATACAACAGTAGAAAGGAACAAATCCAAGCAACTGCCAACCACGCACATTATCATCACCTCAAGTTTCTTATCAAATCGACATGATTCCTCTATTTTGCCTACTCTCTTAAAGGGGAATTCCACCACTTTAAAAAAAACTCCAGCACTGTTTGTGATTAATTATTAGTTTATGCAAAGTATAATTAACATATCAGTAAATATTTAGCCTAGCTCGTCTATACACTACTAATAGACTAAATGTACGAGGAAGCAAATGGAACCCTATTCACAATATAATGCACTATGGGCCTACAGGCCCTGGTTAAAAGTAGTGTACTATAAAGGGAATATGGTACAATTTGGGACACAAACAGAGCTTGGCAGCTATCTCCATAATGCTCTTAACCATCTGTCGTTACTTAGGCCCTTTCCACGAGAACATAATGTTTATGATAAGTGTTAATTCAACACGCAGGCTTGAGGTGCGAAGTGGCACAGTTGAGTTTTAGCACCTTTTTTTCACAATATTTGCATTTGGGCTGGTGCCGCTCTCCTCCCTCTCCTTTTCTTATCCCACTCTTCTTCCTCTCTTCCCTCTAATGATCCTCGCCTCTCCTCCCTCGCTTCATCTCACCCCTCTTTCCAGAATCCATAGAAGATCACAAGCCCATAACAATGACAGGCGTAATAAGGTTGAGCAGATATTCTTCAGTGCTTCTGTTTTGGTTTTGTTGTTTGAGTTTCTATTTATGTTGGGAGCATCACAGAGATCCTCCATGCATCACAAAAGAGCTATGTTTCTTGCTTGTCTCTACTCCTTTTCTCCTCCTGCATTCTCTCCTCTCTTACTCCAACTCGTTCCCTCATTTTATGGTTGGAAAGGAAAAGCCCCCTGGAGCCAAAGAGTTTACTGAGAGTTTATTTACAAAGAATAATACTGTCTCAAATGGCACCCTATTCCCTATATAGTGCACTAAAAGTAGTGCAATGGGGTGCTATTTGGGACATAGCCTAGGGAAAGCCACATCTGAAAGACCCTGAGCTGAAAAAGTGAAATGATTTATTGGAAATAAATGTTTTCTTTCCTTTTCACTCCTGCCCAAGCTTAGTCCTCTAAGTCAGTCCTTGTGTTGATCTGTACTTATTACCCCAGATTTAAACCTGGCTGGATTGAGCAATGTTGCATGGATGGAGTCTGATTGTGGACTATAGCCTGTTGTAGTTCCCTTTGTAACTAACAGTGCACACCCTATCCCCTATGTTGTCAAAAACTTTTTTTATTTTTACCCCGGGCCCTGTTATTGGGACAACATCCTTGTCTTCCAGTTCAGCTCAACCTCTGCCATTTTGTTTAATAACACTGTTAATTAGCAGGTATGCGTTGTGACTGCAGGTCAGTCAACATAGATCTCAGGCACAAGGAGAACTCAAACAGTGATCTCCATCTAATAATTTATCCAATCACCTCCTTCCATCACTGGGTGTGTGTGTGCGTGCCCATATACAGTGCCTTGCGAAAGTATTTGGCCCCCTTGAACTTTGCGACCTTTTGCCACATTTCAGGCTTCAAACATAAAGATATAAAACTGTATTTTTTTGTGAAGAATCAACAACAAGTGGGACACAATGATGAAGTGGAACGACATTTATTGGATATTTCAAACTTTTTTAACAAATCAAAAACTGAAAAATTGGGCGTGCAAAATTATTCAGCCCCTTTACTATCAGTGCAGCAAACTCTCTCCAGAAGTTCAGTGAGGATCTCTGAATGATCCAATGTTGACCTAAATGACTAATGATGATAAATACAATCCACCTGTGTGTAATCAAGTCTCCGTATAAATGCACCTGCACTGTGATAGTCTCAGAGGTCCGTTAAAAGCGCAGAGAGCATCATGAAGAACAAGGAACACACCAGGCAGGTCCGAGATACTGTTGTGAAGAAGTTTAAAGCCGGATTTGGATACAAAAAGATTTCCCAAGCTTTAAACATCCCAAGGAGCACTGTGCAAGCGATAATATTGAAATGGAAGGAGTATCAGACCACTGCAAATCTACCAAGACCTGGCCGCCCCTCTAAACTTTCAGCTCATACAAGGAGAAGACTGATCAGAGATGCAGCCAAGAGGCCCATGATCACTCTGGATGAACTGCAGAGATCTACAGCTGAGGTGGGAGACTCTGTCCATAGGACAACAATCAGTCGTATATTGCACAAATCTGGCCTTTATGGAAGAGTGGCAAGAAGAAAGCCATTTCTTAAAGATATCCATTAAAAGTGTTGTTTAAAGTTTGCCACAAGCCACCTGGGAGACACACCAAACATGTGGAAGAAGGTGCTCTGGTCAGATGAAACCAAAATTGAACTTTTTGGCAACAATGCAAAACGTTATGTTTGGCGTAAAAGCAAAACAGCACATCACCTTGAACACACCATACCCACTGTCAAACATGGTGGTGGCAGCCTCATGGTTTGGGCCTGCTTTTCTTCAGCAGGGACAGGGAAGATGGTTAAAATTGATGGGAAGATGGATGGAGCCAAATACAGGACCAAAGAAAACCTGGAAGAAAACCTGATGGAGTCTGCAAAAGACCTGAGACTGGGATGGAGATTTGTCTTCCAACAAGACAATGATCCAAAACATAAAGCAAAATCTACAATGGAATGGTTCAAAAATAAACATATCCAGGTGTTAGAATGGCCAAGTCAAAGTACAGACCTGAATCCAATTGAGAATCTGTGGAAAGAACTGAAAACTGCCGTTCACAAATGCTCTCCATCCAACCTCACTGAGCTCGAGCTGTTTTGCAAGGAGGAATGGGAAAACATTTCAGTCTCTCGATGTGCAAAACTGATAGAGACATACCCCAAGCGACTTACAGCTGTAATCGCAGCAAAAGGTGGCGCTACAAAGTATTAACTTAAGGGGGCTGAATAATTTTGCACGCCCAATTTTTCAGTTTTTGCTTTGTTAAAAAAGTTTGAAATATCCAATAAATGTCATTCCACTTCATGATTGTGTCCCACTTGTTGTTGATTCTTCACAAAAAAATACAGTTTTATATTTTATGTTTGAAGCCTGAAATGTGGCAAAAAGTCGCAAAGTTCAAGGGGGCCGAATACTTTCGCAAGGCACTGTATGTGTGTGTGCCACACAGAGATGTGAACCCAGTTGTACCTGATGCAAGAGCTTTCCCTCCCATCATTACAGATCCTGCTTCTCTAATCAACAAGAACAGAACTCCTGCCTCCAACCCCCTCTCCTCTCGTTTCCTCTCCTCCGCCCCTCCATCCCCCTCTCCTCCACCCCTCCATTCCCCTCTCCTCCATCCATCCTCCCTTCTTGCCTTCCACCTTCTCTGCTCTCCATCCCTACCTCCATCCTCCTCTCCTCCACCTCTCCATCCTTTTTAAATAACATTTCCATAATTTCATCAGTGTGAACAACGTACATTAATTTGACAATATACATTTTTTTGGTGAGTATTTTTAGGAAAGGAGAGGGGGAGTCGGGTGCGGTTTGGGACTCACATGGAGAAAAACAAAATCACAAAGCTGTGTTACCATGGAGAGAGTGGCTCAGCCAAAGTAATTCCTTCTTTCTCTCACCGGCTCTCTCGCTCTCTTTCTCTCTCCTCCACTCCCTCATTCTCTATCGCTCATACTGTCCCTCCTCCTCTGTTTCACAGCCCAGATCCAAGGAAACAAAAACATTATCCCAACTTTAGATCCCAAGGTCTGACCGACCGCTGCTGTTTATTTTAAAACCTGAGGTCCAAACTGATGCCCGGTATTCTGTTTCATTGGCAGCTGTGGTGTAAAGTACTTAAGTAAAACTACTTTAAAGTACTACATAAGTCGGTTTTGGGGTATCTGTCAATTTTTTTAAACTATTTGTATTTTTGACAACTTTTACTTATACTCTACTACTGTACATTCCTACAGAAAACACTGCCTTCAGAAAGTATTCACACCCCTTGACTTTTTACACATTTTGTTTTTATAGCCTGAATTTAAAATGGATTAAATTGAGATTTTATGTCACTGGCCTAGACAGTGGCCTTGAGTCAATAAATATTCAACCCTAAAGTTCAGGAGTAAAAATGTGCCGAACAAGTCACTTAACAAATTGCTTGGACTCATTCTGTGTGCAATAATAGTGTTTAAAATTAAAATTGAATGACTACCTCATCTCTAAACCCCACACATACAATTATCTGTCCCTCAGTCGAGCAGTGAATTTCAGACACAGATTCAACCACGAAGACCATTGAGGTTTTCCAATGCCTCGCAAAGAAGGGCACCTATATAATTAGAAAATTCAAAATCAGACATTAAATATCCGTTTGAGCATGGTGAACTTATTGTCCTTCCTAACTCAGTTGCCGAAGAGGAAGGAAACCGCTCAAGTAATTCACCGATGGTGACTTTAAAACAGTTACAGATTTTAACAGCTATTATAGGAGAAAACTGAGGAATGATTAACCTTTGTAGCGGAACCCCTCGACAACATTCCGCTGAAAAGGCAGTGTGCGAATTTCAAAAATATTTTTTAGAAATCTGTAACTTTCACAAATTAACAAGTCCAATACAACAAATGAAAGATAAACATCTTGTTAATTTACCCATCATGTCCGATTTCAAAAATACAGCAATAGCACCACATATGATTATGTTAGGTCATAGCCAAGTCGAAAAAACACACAGCCACAAAAAGCAGAAATATAGATCAAATTAATCACTAACCTTTGATGATCTTCATCAGATGATACTCATAGGACATCATGTTACACAATACATAATTATATCCAAAAATCTCAGTTTACATTGGCGCCTTACGTGCAGTAATGTTTTGATTCCAAAACATCTGGTGATTTTGCAGAAATACTCATAAACATTGATAAAAGATACAAGTGTTATTCACAGAATTAAAGAGACTTTTCCTTAATGCAACTGCTGTGTCAGATTTCAAAAAAACTTTACGTAAAAAGCATAATCTGAGAAGGGCGCTCAGAACCCAAAACAGCCAGAGGAATATCCACCATTTTGGTATCAACAAAATTAGGAACAACACCATAAATATTTACTTACCTTTGATGATCGTCATCAGAAGGCACTCCCAGGAATCCCAGGTCGACAATAAATGACTGATTTGTTCCATAAAGTTCTTCATTTATGTCCAAATAGCCACTTGTTGTTAGTGTGTTCAGCCCAGTAATCCATCTTCATGAGGCGCAGGCACTTCATCCAGACAAAAACTCGAAAAGTTCAATTTCAGTCCTTTAGAAACATATCAAACGATGTATGGAACCAATCGTTAGGATGTTTTTAACATAAAATATCTAATGTTTCAACCAGAGAATTCCTTTGTCTTCAGAAAAGCATTGGAACGAGAGGTAACTGTCGGGAGCGCGCATCATGAGACCGACGCTCTCTGCCACACCACTGACTCAGAGGTCTCATTTTATTTTATTTATTTATTTTTTATTTCACCTTTATTTAACCAGGTAGGCAAGTTGAGAACAAGTTCTCATTTACAATTGCGACCTGGCCAGGATAAAGCAAAGCAGTTCGACACACACAACGACACAGAGTTACACATGGAGTAAAACAAACATACAGTCAATAATACAGTATAAACAAGTCTATATACGATGTGAGCAAATGAGGTGAGATAAGGGAGGTAAAGGCAAAAAAAAGGCCATGGTGGCAAAGTAAATACAATATAGCAAGTAAAACACTGGAATGGTAGATTTGCAATGGAAGAATGTGCAAAGTAGAAATAAAAATAATGGGGTGCAAAGGAGCAAAATAAATGTAATTAAATACAGTAGGGAAAGAGGTAGATGTTTGGGCTAAAATATAGGTGGGCTATGTACAGGTGCAGTAATCTGTGAGCTGCTCTGACAGTTGGTGCTTAAAGCTAGTGAGGGAGATAAGTGTTTCCAGTTTCAGTGCTTTTTGTAGTTTGTTCCAGTCATTGGCAGCAGAGAACTGGAAGGAGAGGCGGCCAAAGAAAGAATTGGTTTTGGGGGTGACTAGAGAGATATACCTGCTGGAGCGTGTGCTACAGGTGGGCGATGCTATGGTGACCAGCAAGCTGAGATAAGGAGGGACTTTACCTCGCAGGGTCTTGTAGATAACATGGAGCCAGTGGGTTTGGCGATGAGTATGAAGCGAGGGCCAGCCAACGAGAGCGTACAGGTTGCAATGGTGGGTAGTATATGGGGCTTTGGTGAGAAAACGGATTGCACTGTGATAGACTGCATCCAATTTGTTGAGTAGGGTATTGGAGGCTATTTTGTAAATGACATCGCTAAAGTCGAGGATTGGTAGGATGGTCAGTTTTACAAGGGTATGTTTGGCAGCATGAGTGAAGGATGCTTTGTTGCGAAATAGGAAGCCAATTCTAGATTTAACTTTAGATTGGAGATATTTGATATGGGTCTGGAAGGAGAGTTTACAGTCTAACCAGACACCTAAGTATTTGTAGTTGTCCACATATTCTAAGTCAGAGCCGTCCAGAGTAGTGATGTTGGACAGGCGGGCAGGTGCGGGTAGCGATCGGTTGAAGAGCATGCATTTAGTTTTACTTGTATTTAAGAGCAATTGGAGGCCACGGAAGGAGAGTTGTATGGCATTGAAGCTTGCCTGGAGGGTTGTTAACACAGTGTCCAAAGAAGGGCCAGAAGTATACAGAATGGTGTCGTCTGCGTAGAGGTGGATCAGAGACTCACCAGCAGCAAGAGCGACCTCATTGATGTATACAGAGAAGAGAGTCGGTCCAAGAATTGAACCCTGTGGCACCCCCATAGAGACTGCCAGAGGTCCGGACAGCAGACCCTCCGATTTGACACACTGAACTCTGTCTGATAAGTAGTTGGTGAACCAGGCGAGGCAATCATTTGAGAAACAAAGGCTGTCGAGTCTGCCGATGAGGATGTGGTGATTGACAGAGTCGAAAGCCTTGGCCAGATCAATGAACACGGCTGCACAGTAATGTTTCTTATCGATGGCGGTGAAGATATTGTTTAGGACCTTGAGCGTGGCTGAGGTGCACCCATGACCAGCTCTGAAACCAGATTGCATAGCAGAGAAGGTATGGTGAGATTCAAAATGGTCGGTAATCTGTTTGTTGACTTGGCTTTCAAAGACCTTAGAAAGGCATGGTAGGATAGATATAGGTCTGTAGCAGTTTGGGTCAAGAGTGTCCCCCCCTTTGAAGAGGGGGATGACCGCAGCTGCTTTCCAATCTTTGGGGATCTCAGACAACACGAAAGAGAGGTTGAACAGGCGAGTAATAGGGGTGGCAACAATTTCGGCAGATAATTTTATAAAAAAAGGGTCCAGATTGTCTAGCCCGGCTGATTTGTAGGGGTCCAGATTTTGCAGCTCTTTCAGAACATCAGCTGAACGGATTTGGGAGAAGGAGAAATGGGGAAGGCTTGGGCGAGTTGCTGTGGGGGGTGCAGTACTGTTGACCGGGGTAGGAGTAGCCGGGTGGAAAGCATGGCCAGCCGTAGAAAAATGCTTATTGAAATTCTCAATTATGGTGGATTTATCAGTGGTGACAGTGTTTCCTATCTTCAGTGCAGTGGGCAGCTGGGAGGAGGTGTTCTTATTCTCCATGGACTTTACAGTGTCCCAGAACTTTTTTGAGTTAGTGTTGCAGGAAGCAAATTTCTGCTTGTAAAAAGCTAGCCTTGGCTTTTCTAACTGCCTGTGTATAATGGTTTCTAGCTTCCCTGAACAGCTGCATATCACGGGGGCTGTTCGATGCTAATGCAGAACGCCATAGGATGTTTTTGTGTTGGTTAAGGGCAGTCAGGTCTGGGGAGAACCCAGGGCTATATCTGTTCCTGGTTCTAAATTTCTTGAATGGGGCTTGTTTATTTAAGATGGTTAGGAAGGCATTTAAAAAAAAATATCCAGGCATCCTCTACTGACGGGATGAGATCAATATCCTTCCAGGATACCCCGGCCAGGTCGATTAGAAAGGCCTGCTCACTAAAATGTTTCAGGGAGCGTTTTACAGTGATGAGTGGAGGTCGTTTGACCGCTGACCCATTACGGATGCAGGCAATGAGGCAGTGATCGCTGAGATCTTGGTTGAAGACAGCAGAGGTGTATTTAGAGGGCAAGTTGGTTAGGATGATATCTATGAGGGTGCCCGTGTTTAAGGCTTTGGGGAGGTACCTGGTAGGTTCATTGATAATTTGTATGAGATTAAGGGCATCAAGTTTAGATTGTAGGATGGCTGGGGTGTTAAGCATGTTCCAGTTTAGGTTGCCTAGCAGCACGAGCTCTGAAGATAGATGGGGGGCAATCAGTTCACATATGGTGTCCAGAGCACAGATGGGGGCAGAGGGTGGTCTATAGCAGGTGGCAACGGTGAGAGACTTGTTTTTAGAGAGGTGGATTTTTAAAAGTAGAAGTTCAAATTGTTTGGGTACAGACCTGGATAGTAGGACAGAACTCTGCAGGCTATCTTTGCAGTAGATTGCAACACCGCCCCTTTGGCAGTTCTATCTTGTCTGAAAAGGTTGTAGTTTGGAATTAAAATTTCAGAATTTTTGGTAGTCTTCCTAAGCCAGGATTCAGACACAGCTAAAACATCTGGGTTGGCAGAGTGTGCTAAAACAGTGAATAGAACAAACTTAGGTAGGAGGCTTCTAATGTTAACATGCATGAAACCAAGGCTATTACGGTTACAGAAGTCGTCAAAAGAGAGCGCCTGGGGAATAGGAGTGGAGCTAGGCACTGTAGGGCCTGGATTCACCTCTACATCGCCAGAGGAACAGAGGAGGAGTAGAATAAGGGTGCGGCTAAAAGCAATAAGAATTGGTCGTCTAGAACGTCTGGAACAGAGAGTAAAAGGAGGTTTCTGGGGGCGATAAAATAGCATCAAGGTATAATGTACAGACAAAGGTATGGTAGGATGTGAATACAGTGGAGGTAAACCTAGGTATTGAGTGATGAAGAGAGAGATATTGTCTCTAGAAACATCATTGAAACTAGAAGATGTCATTGCATGTGTGGGTGGTGGAACTAATAGGTTGGATAAGGTATGGTGAGCGTAGGCAGCAAAACGGGTCCGGATAGGTGACCGCGTCCCAGGAGTGATTGATGGAACTCCTCAGCTGGCTAGCTCTGGAACAACTGATGTTTGCTCCGGAATCGACGAAAGCTTTAACTAGCTTCTGATTAGCTTCTGGATTCGCTTCTGGCTAGCTCCTGGCTAGCTCCTGGCTAGCTTCTGGCTAGCTTCTGACCTAGCTTCTGATTAGCTTCTGGATTAGCTTCTGGCTAGCTCCTGGCTAGCTTCTGGCTAGTTTCTGGCTAGCTTCTTGGAGTTTCTGGCTAGCTTCTTGGAGGATTACAGATTTGAGGTAAATAATACTTTCTTATAAATATAAATTGGTGAGGTGGGTTGCAGGAGAGTGTTTTGAAGATGAGTTTATGGAAAATTATGAGCATGAGCCCCACCTTTATAGTAGAATCCTTAAACCAGTTTCTAAAGACGGTTGACATCTAGTGGAAGCCCTAGGAAGTGCAACCTCATCCATATCTCAATGTGTATTCGGTAGGCCAAGCTTTGAAAAACTACAAACCTCAGATGTCCCACTTCCTGGTTGGATTTTTCTGTTTTTTTGCCTGCCATATGAGTTCTGTTATACTCAGACATCATTCAAACAGTTTTAGAAACTTCAGTGTTTTCTATCCAATACTTATAATAATATGCCTATATTAGCATCTGGGAGGTAGTTCACTCTGGGCACGCTATTCATCCAAAAGTGAAAATGCTGACCCCTATCCCAAAAAGGTTAATGACGATGTAGTTACTCCACAATACTAACCTAAATGACAGAGTGAAAACAAGGAAGCCTGTACAGAATACAAATATTCCAAAGCATGCATCCTGTGTGCAACACATCACT
The DNA here is from genome assembly GCF_036934945.1 of Oncorhynchus masou masou. Taxonomy (NCBI): domain Eukaryota; kingdom Metazoa; phylum Chordata; class Actinopteri; order Salmoniformes; family Salmonidae; genus Oncorhynchus; species Oncorhynchus masou. Next base: position 35,821,627 of record NC_088239.1, on the reverse strand, counting down.
TCAAGCATGGTGGTGACTGCATCATGTTATGGGTATGCTGGTTATCAGCAAGGACTAGGGATTTTTTTTTAAATATACAAAAATAAATGGAATAGAGCTAAGTACAGGTAAAATCCTAGAGGAAATGCTGATTCAGTCTGCTGTCCAACAGACACAGGGACACTAAAGATCTCAATGAACTTATTGTAAGAGTAGGGGTGTTAACCCGTGTTTCCTGGCTAAATTCCCAATCTGGCCTGCATACCATCATGGGCACCTAATCATCCCCAGCTTCCAATTGGCTTATTCATCCCCCATGCTCTCCCATGTAACTATTCCCCCGGTCGTTGATGTGAGAATGTTTTCTCAGTAAACCTACCTGGTTAAATAAATAAAAATACAGTTTTTACTTAAATCTGCATGAAAATCCATGGCAAGACTTGAAAAAAAGGCTGTCTAAGCAATGATCAACTACCAACTGGACAGAGCTTGAATAATAAAATAAAAAAATAATGTGCAAATATCTTACAATCCGGGTTGCAAAGCACTCAACATTTAACATCTCTATTATGACCTCGTTCACTGCAGGTGACAAAAGCCTTGTTTTCTCATCCTACACACACACACACACACACACAAACACAAACAAGTGGCAGCGTGCTAAACAGCTGGTCTCTGTCTGATGCCTAATTGGTCTCTAATAAGGAGAGTAACTAGGACGTTCTTTCAAAACAGCCTGGTCATGTTGCGAAATTTGCCAGAAGGAAGATGAGGAGGGAGCAGTGTGATCATATTGGAAAATCATGATGACCTATTCTTGTCCCCTCCTAATATAATTTGCCTGTACCTGAGAGAAAAAATGTTCAATGACAATATTTGGAGATAATATTCCACTTTACCGACATTACCTTAACTGTGTTAACCTACCCTTCTTGTGCTTCTGCAGTCTGGCTTTCCTCTGTTTTGTCAGAACCTCTTCCCACTCTTCTGCCCCCACCCCTCTCTCCTCTTCCTTCTCCCATCTTTCCTCTCTTCTTGTGCCTCTCCCCTCTCCTCTATGCCTCCCCTCCCCTCTCTCCGACCTTTTCCCTCCAGCCTGATAGCAATATGATTTATCCTCAACTCAACTGGTCAGAGAGTATACATGTAAAGAAAGGCTGCAAACTCCTACTACCCATAAAAATGATTCAAGTACCTGTTGTTGCTAAACCAGTGTCCTCCCCACAACTGCATATGATTCATGTGTAAAACCAAAAAAACACGTGATGTTCCATGGATCCTTCAGACTCTTTTCTTCTGAGTTTCAGGAAATTAAAACCATGATGGGAAAAGGGGGCTTCAGAATTGTTAATGGGGAGGGTCTGGCTCAGGTGTGCTTTTGCTGTTCACCTCAGGCCAAGATGATACAAGATATACAAGATTATTGTAACGTGGAGCACATTTTTCTTCAGTCCTCAGTCAACTTATTTTAATATCACTCAGATATTTCATATTCAAAACACCCATAATAATAGATATCTTTAATATGGTTTATTCAGGCTATAATGCAACTGTTATCAAAAAAATGCCACCATGTATTACGCAATCACGCATGTTATAAAGATATATCATGCATGACCCAAGAGAAAACTCTTGGGTGATATCTACTACAAATAGAGTGCTTTCAGAAAGTAGTCATATCCCTTGACCTATTCCACATTATGTTGTGTTGCAGCCTGAATTCAAAATGGATTAAATAAATAACAAATCACCCCCCTCTACACACAATAGCCCATCATGTTTGCAAATGTATAGAACATTTAATGCAAATATCTCATTTACATAAATATTCACACCCATGAGTCTTTATAGTTTATAGAAGCACCTTTTTATACTTTATAGAAGCACCTTTGGCGGCGATTACAGCTTTGAGTTGTCTTGGGTATGTCCGTATCATCTTTGCACATCTGTATTTGGGGATTTAGTCCCATTCTTCTTTGCATATTTTCTCAAGCTCTCTTAAATTAAATGGGGAATCTTCAAGTCTTTCCACAGATTATTTATGGAATTCAAGTCTGGGCTTTGGCTGGGCCACTCAAGGACTTTCACATTCTTGTTCTGAAGCCATTCCAGCGTTGCTTTGGCTGTATGCTTGGGGTCTTTGTCCTGTTGGAACATCAATCTTCGCCCCCCAGTCTAAGGTTGTTTGCACTTATCAAGGACTTCCCTGTATTTGGCTTTGCTCATTGTTCCCATATCCAGTTCCTGCCACTGAAAAGCATCCCCATAGCATTATGCTGCCACCACCGTGCTTCACAGTAGGGATGGTGTTAAATGGGTGATGAGCTGTGCCTGGTTTTCTCCAGACATTCAGGCCAAAGAGTAAAATGTGTATCTCATCAGACCACAGAATCATTTGCCTTAACCGGTTGCTCAGTTTGGTTGGAGTCTGGGTAGTTCCATATTTTTTCCATTTCCCAATGATGGAAACAACTGTGCTCTTGGAAATGTTATGCCCTTCCTCAGATATATGCCTCCATCTCGGAGATCTGCAGACAGTTCCTTTGACTTCATGATATAGTTTCTGCTTTAACATGCACTGTCAACTGTGGGACTTTATATAGACAGGTGTGCTTCTTTCTAAATCATATACAAACAATTTAATTAGCCACAGGTGGACTCCAAGTTGTAGTGACATCTCAAGGATGATCAAAAGGAAATTGGATGCAGCTGAACTCAATTTTGTCATAGCAAAGGGGTATGAATACTTATGGAAATGAGACATTTCTGTATTTAATTTTCAATACATTTGCAAACATTTCTAAACTTGTTTTCACTTCATCATTATGGGGTATTGTGTGTGTGTGTGTGTGTGTGTGTGTATATGGGTGAGGAAAAACATAAATTGAATCAATTTTGAATTCAGGCTGTAACAACAAAATGTGGAATAAGTCAAGGTACTGTACATGCATCATGCTATTAAAATATTTAGTCAAGGGAATTAATTTCCACAATATGTCAATTTCTATCAAAACTGAGCAGTGAAACATGTCAGGGAAAATGTCTCGCTTTAGGAAAGAATACCTAAATAACATAAAGCATCATTTATTTTGTCAAAGTAGTCTCAACTTTTTTGTTTTTTTATCAGTATTTTTTGTCAATTTTGGAAGTCAAAACAGATATATGGAGTAGAATAACAATTTAAAACCAACAATGATTCAGTTTTCTCTGGCATAGAAAATAGTGTGCCGAGGAATCTTTAGCGAAAAGAAAAAGAAAGAAAACAAATACTTAAGCTTTTTTTAGGCGAGGGCCTCTGGTGCGGTGGAGGGACTAGTATAACTTTTTCTTGTGCCGTGTAGCACTACGGCATGTCATCTCTATTTAGGTACACCTTAAAGAAAACAAACTTCCAAGCACTGCCCTGTAAGAGATCTCAGGTGAGTCAGGTCGTTACCTGGTGTGTCCGTTGTTTCCTATTTCCTTATCAATTTAGTTTTTTTAAGCTGCCGGTGTCATGGTACAGAAACTCGGGTGCCACCAGCTAGCGCTAACAAGCCCTCTCTCTCTTGCTTTCTACCTTTCCTTCTCTGCTTCTTTCTCTGCCTCTCTCTCACGCCCTCTTCTCTCTCAGAGGAGAGTGATGAGAGAGTGTGTTGGCATGTCTGTGCTCACAACAGGGCAGGGCATTGCTGGGCCTGAGCCCTGCAGTATCTAGTAAACAGTCGCTCTCACACAGCCAGGGTGACCTGTTCTTAGCTAGCATGCTGGGACGACAGAGCAGCACAACACAGGAGACTCCGCCTGTCCTCTTTAGTGTCACAAAGAACACACACACACACTGCAGGCATGCGCACACAAACACACACTAACTCTTTTGACTCATCACATTCACTTTTGCTACTGTTTATTGTCTATCCTGTTGCCTAGTCACTTTATCCCTACCTATATGTACATATCTACCTCAATTACCCCGTAGCCCTGCACATCGACTCGGTACTGGTACCCCGTGTAGAGCAAAGTTATTGTTACTCATTGTGTATTTATTCCCTGTGCTATTATTTTTCAATTATTTCAATTTTTTTCTCTCTGCGTTTGTTGGGAAGGGCAGGGTGAAAGTAAGCGTTTCACTGTTACTCTAAGCCTGTTTACGAAGCATGTAACAAAGAAATGTGATTTGATTTGACACCCCCCACACACACACACACACACACACACACACACACACACATGCTCTCTTTCTTTAGCCTCAGAGATAACAGGAGAAATGAGGGGTTTTGCTGTAAAACGCAGGTAGCTGACACGGACAGCGCTACAGGCTAAATGATGTGAAGAGACGAGAAGGATAATTCTGCTGTGTCGGCCATTTGTGTGGCTGACTAGCCGCCAGGCTAACAACAGGGGCAACCTATCTCCTATGTAGTGCACTATTTTTTGACCTGCCCCAGTCTTCCCTGGCTGCAAACGAAAAACCCTGTGGCTGTAGACGCCACGCTCCCCTCTCTCCTCCTCTGCTCTTCTGCTCTCACACGACTGTGAAGCTGCCATCTTCTATCTACCCTTCAGACAGGGGGATGGCTTCAGACAACCAGCTAACCTGCAGGGATAGCACAGTCAGATGGCACAATCTATCTACCTATCCCCAAAAAGTGTCAGGAGTGCCTTCACACACACACACACACACACACACACACACACACACACACACACACACACACACACACACACACACACACACACACACACACACACACACACACACACACACACGGGAAGATTTACACTCGTCAGTGTGAAGGGTGGGGTGATGTGGACATCACATCTCACCTAGGTGAGAGAGAATGGAGAACAGAGCAGAAGCAACACGGTTTAGGATCTGTTTCACATTGGTTCCACCATGATTAGAACCGGCTGGAGTCTGGGTTTTCTCTCTCTTGCCAGTCAGACCTCAGTAGAACTCAACTTCAGCGTGAGTTTGGGCGGTTCTGCCAGAACCTACAGTCTGAGCTGTGTGTTTATGATGGTGTGTGTGTATGTGTGTGTGTGTTGGAGTTGTGATAGAGGATATAAGGCATTGATATTTTCCCTCATCCCTCTGTGTCTGCCTGAGAAGATAGTGGCATGAGATGTCTTGTATTTCAAAACATTTAGAGAAAAAGGCATCCATGTCCTTGCTCAATAGAGATGTTTAGTTTTGAATGAGGAGAGACCGCATGAAACAGTAACATCAATTTGTTCTCATCTGGGAAAAGGACATGCCCAACAACCTGCCCACTCGACCCCATCCCCTCCTCTCCAGACCATCTCTGGAGACCTTCTCCCATTCCTCACTTCCCTCATAAACTCACTTCCCTCTTCAACACACTTCCCTCATCAACTCACTTCCCTCATCAACTCACTTCCCTCATCAAAAATGGCCAGAGTCGCTCCCTTTCTCAAGGAACCAACACTCGACTCCTCTGATGTCAAAAACTACAGACCGGTATCCCTTCTTTTCTTTCCAAAACGTTCTGTCCCCTACCAACTCTATCTCTCTCAGAATAATCTTCTTGACCCTAACCAGTCAGGCTTCAAGACGGGTCAATCAAACAAGGCTGTTCTCCTCCGGACTGCCAAAGCTGACGCTCTCTCCTCTTTTTCTCATCCTCCTAGATCTATCGGCTGCCTTCAACACTGTAAACCATCAGATCCTCCTCTCCACCCTCTCAGGTCTGGGCGTCTCTGCACACTCTTGGATTGCATTCTACCTGGCAGGCCGCATCTACCAGGTAACATGGAGAGGATCTGTCTGCACCACGTACTCTCACTACTGGTGTGTCCCAGGGCTTGGTTCAAAGCCCTCTCCTCTTCTCACTATACACCAAGTCACTCTGCTCCATCATATCCTCACATAGGAGAGACTATCATTGCCATGCGGATGACACTTAACTACTACTCCCCCCCCCCCCTCCCTTCTGACACCCAGGTGGTGACACGCATCTCTGTGTCCCTGGCAGATATCTCAATTTGGATGTTGTCACACCACCTCGACCGCGACATGATGGAGCTGCTCTTCCCCCCGGGGAAGGCCTGCCCGCTCCAAGACCTTTCCAAGAAGGTTGACAACTCCACGGTGCCCTCCCCCCTCCGACTAGCACTGACTTTGCTGATAGCTACTTTGAGGGAAAATTAAGTTACTATGACTAAGATATGTGGTTGTCCCACCTAGCTATCTTTATATTAATACACTAACTATATGTCACTCTGTGTGTGGTTGGCCAGTAAGTATCTGAGCGCCAATCTGCACCCCCCCCCCCACTCTATCTCTCTTTCTCTCACTCTAATTAACCTCACACAGCAGGGGTTAGCACACAATGTCCTCTACATTTATAGAGGAGAAGAAGAGGAGAAGGGAAGGGCTGCTAAACAGAGAGAAGGATGGAGGGAGGGATGACGAGGAGTAGAGGAATGCATTCTTTGTTAAATGAGTCGGTCCTCATTCCCTATTGTAATCCTGTTGTTATTTGGGTGTTAAAGGAACGTGTTTTGCAACTTCCTTCTTCTTTCTCTTTTCCCTCTCTGCTTTGTGTGATGGATGTTCCTTAGGCAGCCAGAAGTGCTGTTTATAAACGCATTGTGCCCCAAACATTTCAAAATCAAGTTAAGAGGGGTAGAAAAATTACCTCCGGAAAAGAACTAAACCTGAGCAATAAAAACGTCCTCTTAATCTTACCTTGAAAGCCGCCCGGTGATAGAGGTGGGTGCCTCCCTTTGGAAAGAAAAACAGGACTGCAGATTATTTCCATTTGAAAGAACACGCCAAATTACATAAATGTGTTTTCAATTGCTCTTTTTCACAAGCAGAAACAGATGGATGGAAGTTGGGCTGTGTGTGTGCGTGCGTGCGTGCGTGAGTGAGTGCGTGCGTGTGTGTGTGTGTGTGTGTGTGTGTGTGTGTGTGTGTGTGCGTACATCAGCAGATCGTCTGTGTGTATGCTAAATGGAACTTTGCAGCCAGCACCTTCCTGTCTCAGTGATTATCACATACACTCAGATACATAATGAGTAAATCTCATCGACAACAGTCAAGTGTCACAGAACAAGACAAAATATGATGAAATAACTATCTGTGTCTCACAAATGAGAAAAAAAAATGTCTTACAAAAATAAAGTCAGTGGCCAGTATGGAGAACTAGATCCAGAAATGTTTGATGGTCACATTGACATGCAAGACAAAAGCATAGCATGATGATGGGGTTGATGACCATGATGATGTTGATGATGGTAATAATGATAATGATGATGATGTTTATGATGACCATGATGGTGATGACGATGATCACAATGGTGATATTGATGGTAATGATGCGATTTCATACTCCTGTTCCCAACAGAGAGAGTGAGGTAATAACAGCTAGACCGAGCATCAACAACAGTGTTAGCATGAGTCACAGGGAAGATGAGGTGAATGAGTGGGAAATTACAGCGGTGACTGTAGATGAGCGGTGAGCTGCTGGCAGACTGAATGACTGTGAGTGGACGGTGACTAATGACCTGCCTAATCAATTTCACCTGAAAGCAGGAAGGGGTGGGAGGAGGAGGAGAGGGGAAGGATGAAGGGAAAGGAGATGAGGGAAGGAGATGAGGGAAGGAGAGTTTACCATGGTTGCAGGCAGCTAAGAGAGAAATAGTGTCTCGTCTTGCTCTGTTCTCTCTTCTGAGCAACCTGTCTGTCCTTTTGTTCCCCCTGAGAAGCACTGCCCAGGCTGAACTCTGACCCCCTCCCCTCCTTACCACACTCCTCTCCACTGGGTTGAGGGAGGGAGGGAGAGAGAGAGGAAAAAGGATGGATGGATGGCGGGATGGAGGGAAGTCAGGAAGATGGAGTGTTTTGTGAGAGGACACCTCTTCCCAGCGGCTCGTGGTCTGATTTTAATTATTCAACCTGTCATGCCCCCCTCCAATACTACTACACTCTCTTGCATCCCTCTTTTTCTCTCTCCTCGCTCTCTCTATTCACCTCTTTCTCCATCTCCCACTCTCTCTCTCACACGAGCGTTGAGCCAGGAACCGAAAGGCCGTTGGTTCAAATTCCCGAGCTAGCAAGGTGGAACAATATGCCGTTCTATCCGTGAGCAAAGCGGTTAATGCCCAGTAACAACAACTGTTCCCCTGGTGCCGATGACGTGGATGTCGATTAAGGCAGCCCCCCGCACCTTTCTGATTCAGAGGGGATGGGTTAAATACAGAAGACACTCTTCTGTTGAGTGCATTCAGTTGTGCAACTGACTGAGAATCCCCTTTTCCTCTCACTGTCTCATGTCCAAATTAGACATGTTTTTCAAATGTAAAATTTCTAAGTTGAACCAAACATAACATTTTGAAGTGTTTAAGTGGCACAGCGGTCTAAGGGACTGCATCTCCGTGCTAGAGGTGTACTAAAGACAACCTGGTTCGAATTCAGACCATGATTGGGAGTCCCATAGGGTGGCGCACAATTGGCCCAGTGTCGTCCGGGTTTGGCCGGAGTAGGGCGTCATTGTAAATAAGAATTTGTTCTTAACTGACTTTCCTAGTTAAATATAGGTTTAAAAGAATAAGGTTACGTTCAGACATTAAATCAGAAAGGTTAAGGTTTGGGATGGGCTTAACCTGTTGATGCTCTGGGGGCGCTATTTCATTTTTGGATGAAAAACGTTCCCGTTTTAAACAAGATATTTTGTCACAAAAAGATGCTCGACTATGCATATAATTGATAGCTTTCGAAAGAAAACACTCTGACGTGTCCAGAACTACCAAGATATTTTCTGTGCGTGCCCTAGAACGTGAGCTTCAGGCAAAACCAAGATGAGACGGCATCCAGGAAATGAGCAGGATTTTTGAGGCTCTGTTTTCCATTGTCTCCTTATATGGCTGTGAATGCGAGAGGAATGAGCCTGCCCTTTCTGTCGTTTCCCCAAGGTGTCTGCAGCATTGTGACGTATTTGTAGGCAGATCATTGGAAGATTGACCATAAGAGACCACATTCACCAGGTGTCCGCCCGGTGTCCTGCGCCGAAATTGGTGCGCAAAAGCCAGCTGCCAGTATTTTTCCATGGGATACAGAGAGGAAAGCAAGCTTCCACGAACTGCATATCAATGAAGAGATATGTGAAAAAACACCTTGAGGATTGATTCCAAACAACGTTTGCCATGTTTCGGTCGATATTATGTAGTTAATTCGGAAAAAGTTTTACGTTGTAGGTGACTGAATTTTTGGTTCGTTTCGGTAGCCAGACGCAATGTAGAAAACGGAACGATTTTTCCTACACACAGACGCTTTCAGGAAAAACTGCGCATTTGGTATGTAACTGAGAGTCTCCTCATTGAAAACATCAGAAGCTCTTCAAAGGTAAATGATTTTATTTATTTGGTTATCTGGTTTTTGTGAAAATGTTGCGTGCTAAATGCTACTCAAAATGCTATGCTAGCTTTGCATACTCTTACACAAATTAGTCAATTTCTATGGTTCAAAAGCATATTTTGAAAATCTGAGATGACAGTGTTGTTAAGAAAAGGCTAAGCTTGAGAGCAGACACATTATTTTCATTTTATTTGCAATTTTCAGAAATCGTTAACGTTGCGTTATGCTAATGAGCCTGAGGCTTTAGTCACGATCCCGGATCCGGGATGGGGAGTTTCAAGAAGTTAATTTAAAAAAATTAAAACAACTTTTTATCGCAGGATTCGAACTTGCAACCAGAGGCAGATGCTTACACCCATCCGCCATCCCTGTCCACGACTCCCAAGCAAAGCCGGAATCTACTTGAAGGTAACAGCGCTCACTGTTGCCCCTGGTGTCTGATTTCCATGTAATTTCCAGACATTCTCAGACATGGATGTCGAATGCTGACTTGTATCATGGGTGACCTGGCTGTTCTCTCTCTCTCTCACTCATTCTCCTCAAAAGGCTTGATTCAAAAGCGGTAATCAGGAAACTGTCAAGCTGACGAGGGCCATTAGTTCAGGTGAAGAGAGAAAAGATGGGGCCCTCCAGCTCTTCTTCCCTCCTTCCCTACCTCCATCCCTCCCTCCTTCACCTCCTTCAGCTGACAAATGCAAAACATCCCCTCAGGGTTCCACTCCATAATCTCCAATCACCAACACCTTGGTTGAGTCCCAAATGGCACCCTATTCCCTATATAGTGCATTACTTTTGACCAGGGCCCATTTGGGACACATCCCTTGAGGTCTGTCAGGACAGTCCTCCAACACAAATATATTCTCTCATTTGCGAGATGGATTACAGTATATTAAATGAAACCAACCTGCAACAGACTGATGTATCCAATGTGTTATAGAAACATATTTTACTTATGTGATGATGAAAACCCTTTACAATGATGTAATAAAATATAATGCATTTACCAGGAAAGTTGTCACGTGACAGCCACGATTGTGAAACATGCCAGGGCCATGATACTATTCAGCACTTCATCAAACATCCAGGCACTCAGGGGAATACTACTAGTGTGATGGAAATAAGAAGAAGAACATGCAGAGAAGGCCTTTCTGGACACGTCCGAAATGGAACCCTTTTCCCTAAATAGTGCACTATTTTTGACCAAGGCCCCTTGATCGCCACTGACAATATCAGGGGGTACAGTACTAATGTCAAATGCAGGCTAGGAAAGGTATCGCCCCTTACCAGCAGCCTGGCCTCTCTCTCTCTCCCCTCTCCCTGTCCTCTCTCTTTCTCCCCTCTCTCTCTCGCCCCTCTCCCTGTCCTCTCTCTCTCTCCCCTCTCCCTGTCCTCTCTCTCTCCCCTCTCCCTGTCCTCTCTCTCTCCCCTCTCCCTGTCCTCTCTCTCTCTCCCCCTCTCCCTGTCCTCTCTCTCTCACCTCTCTCTCTCTCCCCTCTCCTCTCTCTCGCTCCCCTCTCTCTCGCTCCCTCTCTCTCTCCCCTCTCCCTGTCCTCTCTCTTTCTCCCCTCTCTCTCTCTCCCCTCTCCCTGTCCTCTCTCTTTCTCCCCTCTCTCTCTCTCCCCACTCTCTGTACCTTCTGCCAGGGGAAGAGAGAGAGAGAGAGGCATTGAAGTTGATCCCACTGTGAATAAAACAGAGGCTCTTTATGAATCTCATTTGTGAAAGGAAACGTAGTCAGCAACACGAGGGACGCACTAAAACGGGTATAGTACAGGCAGACGAATCAAGAATATGAAGCTGCCTTCAGGTTTGAAATATCAAAGGATTTATGGAAAGGGGGGAAAGGCTGTTAGAGGTTTTTTTGGAAGGTCTTCAGGGGTATTTCCCACCTCTGAGGTCCCTGGTCTGCCACTCAGCCTGCCAGTGCTGCTGCTGAAAGCCCAAAACTAAACTAGCAGATTTCAGAGCCTTGGGTTCTTCTGAGGGTCATTATGCACGGTTCATTTTGAGTATTACCTTTTCCTTGTAGAGCTTTGCCACATTTCCTGGATGAAGGGCCAGCGCATCAGTTTAGAAGTGATTGATTATGAACTTTCTGAGAGGTCTCAGTTATATGCACATCAAATCTACACCTTGCATTCCAGGATTAGAATGTATTTGGTTAATTATCTGTTATCTTGTCAAAATGGTGTACTTGGTGAAGCAGTGAGACAAAAAAAATACGACATACTAAATCTATGTTGGAGAAAGATGAGCCATCGTTCACCCCTGGAGCTGTAGGTAGCTGGTGATACAGGGCAGCCATATGGTCCCATGGTGCTGCCTGTCTTTCTGCCCACTACCCAGCCCTGCCCGTGGCCATGGAGGAGATCCAGCCCTGTGAGGGGTGTGTCACCGTTTGTCTACCCGGCTGAGGCTGCCTGTAGCTGGGGATAATTTATACCACTTGTGCCCTACAGAGCTCTGCCTCCACATGGGGACTGACTGACATAGGTTGTGTCCCAAATAGCACCCTATTCCTATATAGTGCACTACATTTAACCAGAGCCCTATGGACAATAGAAAAGTCACAAAACTGCAAACCTGCCCACCTGGCACTGCAGACTCAAGCAAACGCTCAAAGTATTTGAAAATATTTCCATGTATTTGATCCCAGCTCTGTGTCAAATATGAGGGATTCCTCAGGGTTATGTTGTGTCACCACTGGAGGTCTCTGTGGTGCTGTCTGTCTGTCTAGAAGAGGTGTTACAGTACAGGGTGTGTTGTTGTCGACAAAGACTACGAACAGATGATTCTACTCTCAGTCAAAGTGATAGGATTGGGGTTGAGGCTAGGGTTAGGGTTGAAGCTAGGGTTAGTGTTACATACTGTAACGCTGTTAATACTGTGCACCGCCCTGCTTATTAACCTCTTTTTGTGTCTTAAATGGCACCCTTGACCAGGGCCATAGGCACTCTGTAATGAATAGGGTGCCATTTAGGATGTAGCAACTCTCATCAGAGACCAGAGGACAGGAGGGTTAGTGAGGTATTGTGGGAGTGAACAGAGCTGTCATGTCATGCCCTTTTATGGGCTTATCCCCTGATCTATAAACTGGGCGGGACAGAGATTACACGCTAAGGTCCCAGCATCCCTGAGATGGAAGATGAGGAAGGGGAGGAAGGGGAGGTGATGGGATTAAAGAAGAGAAGAAAAAGACAGTAGGTCAAATAGAGGATAGTGTTATGGAGAATAATTGATGTCAAGTAAAGGACAGATGCAATCCTTGTTGTGTGTGTGTGTACTATATGTGTGAGTGTGTGCTTGCGGAGGTATATCAAAGCAATATGGCATAAGGGTGTGTAGTATATGGCCAATATACCACGGCTAAGGGCTGTTCTTATGCAAGGCTGAATGCAACGCGGAGTGCCTGGATACAGCCCTTAGCCGTGGTATATTGGCCATATACCTCAAACCCCCGAGGTGCCTTATTGCTGTTATAAACTGTTTACCAATGTAATTGGAGCAGTAAAAATAAACATTTTGTCATACCCATGGTATACTGTCTGATATACCAACAGCTGTCAGCCAATCAGAATTTAGGGCTTAAACCACCCAGTTTATGATTGCATTTATTCCTAAGCAAACATGTCCATTGGCTGGGTGTGGTTTGGTTGTACTATCCTTGTGGGGACCAGAAATCCTCACAAGGAGGGTAAAACAAGGAAAATTCGGACGTGTGGACATTTAGACGGTCCCCACAAGGAAAAAGGCTTTTTTTAGGCTTAAGGTTAGGGTTAGAATTAGGGTTAAGTTAAGTTAAGTTTTGGATTAGGATTTAGGTTTAGTTACTGTTTTAAGATTAGGGTTTGGGGTCAGGGGTTAGGGTAAATGGGATTTTGAATGGTAATCAATTGTTTGGTCCCACAAGGTCAAGGACAGCAAAACAAATGTGTGTGTCTGTGTGCACATGCACAGGTGTTTCTGTGTGTGTGGGTTGGTGGCGGTCACACTTTAAAGGAGTAGTCATACCATTTAATTGAATTCTGCGGAGCTACTGTGCCTTGTTATTCCAGTCATGACTGAACGCTCTGCTGTGTTTTCCTAGCAGTGTAGGAGTGCAGAAACAGACACACACCTGGAGACAGTGACTAGCCCTAGGCGCGCACACATACACGCTCACATAGGCAGTCATAGGGCTGTTACAGTGACCGTGTTATGGCCACACCGGTGGTTACAAGTCATGCCGGCATTCAAATTCCACATGACCGTTTTGTCACAGAAATTAGGCTCTAAGCTCTGATGCTACTGATGGTCATTAGTAGCCTACCAAGCTTGCTAACTGCCTCAGCACTCAGCACTTTATTGTCCCTCTAATCACTCTGACATCAATGCAAATGTGATTGAAAATATAATCAAACAATTCATCAGAGCCCATGAGCTCATGTTGCGCAGCATTTCTATAGGCTATGCAATTGCGGGAGAAAACAGAAATTCGATGGCCTCTATTAAAATGAGGAGGATCTCATCAGCTTTCTATACTCTATACGTTATTTTTCAACGTTCCTAATATTAAGCACATTGCTTTGCATTACAACAGGAATATAGCCTAACTGGCTGGCATGGAAACTAACCACTGGAAAAGTGTCCTCCATTGGCTATTTTAAGTGCATAGATGACATGTATTTTTCCCCATGCAACCGTTCTGAAACAGGTGCATGATAATGGTCCATTCTAAATCAAAACTCATTTCACACATCTTGTTTAATATATGTAAAGACAACATTAAATTAAGAATGGTCTGATGGGTGACAATATTAGCCTATCACTTGTGAGTGATGTAGTAGGCTATCACTTGTGAATGATGCCCAGCTTGTGCAGCAAGGCAAGAAACATCGCATGCCTTTTTTGTGACTTTTTCAAATCATAGTCGCACACCTCATGTAGCCTCGCCCATAGGCCTATGTGTTTTTGATAAGGCTTTTTTCACAAATAAAGTAGCCCAAAAACTCTAACCGGTGTAGACCCTAACTGGCATACATAGGCTACATATGAGTTTCAAGTTTGGGGAAGATAATTTTCACCATAGATATGTACATTTATAATAAAACGTTACACTCGTAATCGCATTTGGCGTCACTTTCGAGAACAGTGTTTTCGCGCGAATTGATTGCATTTTGGAACATTTGTTCTTATATCCTACTGACATGCGGCATCGCTGTGCTTATAATGTGAAGAAAAAGCCTAATAGTTTATCAACATTTTAAACTAAACATTCTGATCTGTTGCATCAGCTTCATTGCTTTTAAAAATGTTTTGATGCGAATGGTTGAATTAATTTGGGATCTATTGCAGCCCACAACTGTCCCAGAGTATATTTGGAACATGTATTTCTTGCACAGAAGGACAAGTTGACCAACGGAATAAGTTAACTTTGTGCTATGAAGAATAGTAGATTGACATGTTGTTTGCTGACGAAAAGTCAGCTAAATGTGGACAGTTCTAGCATCTTCAAGAGACGCGTGCATCTGTGTCCGTGATGTGTCTGTCTTCATTCACTTGTAGCCTACTTCTGAGAAGAACCCTATCACATGAGGGGCGTTGGCTAATAAGAATTGAAACATCTGAGAGAGCCATGTGAGTGAAAGGTGCTTCAGAGTAAGGCAGCCAGGAGAAGGGAATTATAATTATTATATTCAGCCATGGGCACAACTGCCACGTTGGCCACAAAAGACATGGATTTTTTAGGGGGATGCCGCCGGGAAATTTGAGGCCTGGTGAGAATATTATCAAGGCTACGATTGAGTAGTAGATCTACGAAGGTGAATTCAAAAAGGACCAACCGGCTATTCTCTTCAAATCATCGGTTGTCGACACCAGCGGTCCCCAACCACCAGGCCGCACATTCGCTACTGGGCCACACGGAAATAATATATATATATATATATAATTTTTAATCTGTAAAATAAAATAATAATTATGTACAATTATAGGCTAGTTGTGCAGTAATTACATTGAACTTGGTGCAGTCTGTTGGTCCTTTTCTCACCACTCTAATATCACTGTCACGCCCACAACAGTTTACAGATTTTGAACTTGAGTAATGCGCCTTGAGTTCATCACGTTCTGCGTGAGCTGTGTTGCCCGCCAACTTTGTACTAACTAGCTACTTCAGCTGACATGAATAAAAACAAACAAACGTCACTGGAGATCTTCTTTGGAAGGGGTAAGGGGAAAAAAAGGCCCAACTATAATGTTGATAATGCAGAGACCAAGACCGCAAAAAAAAGAAGGCCTCATTCAATAAAAAAATTAAGGGACTGCTGGTCTCCACAGCCTTCCTACCCATGCTGGGCTTGTCAACGCAGCTGATTAGCCTCCGCAGAAGTCCACTCTCACAGAACGAGTGCAAGGGAACAGACCACTAATAGAAAGGACACTTACAACACAAGGTCGAACCGGCCCACTAAGCGGAACTCGGTCCACGAAGAGATACCCAACGAGACCTTCAACAAGTAATTACATCATTCTAATTTTGACCCATAAGAGCGGCAGTTCGGGGCAAGGTGTTCGGGCTAAACTATGCATAGTTTACATATGTATCAAGTGTGCTTTTCTCTCGTGCACTCTCTCTCTCTCTCTTTCTAAATCCCCATCTTGTGTAACACGTGTCATATTGTGCTGGTCCCCTGGGGACCTGTTTCATTGTACTAAGTTGTAATTAATAGCCTCGACTGTGTGTTTGTGTATCTTATATTATATTATCATTTAGCTTGTTAGTAAATAAATAATCAACTCAATTGATGTGGTACAGAATGATTTAGTGAGTTTGTGCAGAATTACGAATTATGCGACTTCAGGATGAGACTGTAGAGGAAATTAATTCATTAGCGACTGTTTTAAAATCGATATTCTGAAATTCTTGGAGTTAATTTGGGAAATGGAAACTCATTAAACAAACTTTTTCCATGATGCCCAAGGTTACTGAGTTAATGATTATCTGATTAATTTAATCAAGTAATTATAAACATAGTTAATTATTTGATAAACAGCAGTCACATTAATGATACAACGTTACGACAAGTGTATTATGCATCTATCTTATGTTGCACTGTATTCACTGTTCCACAAGTAGGCTAAATTAGTCAATGAGCCGATTGCTCAGTTTGGGTGGGCGGCCAGTCTCTTGGTGGTTCTAAACGTCTTCCATTTAAGAATGATGGAGGCCACTGTGTTCTTGGGTACCTTCAATTGCTGCAGAATTGTTTGGTACCCTTCCCCAGATCTGTGCCTCGACACAATCCTGTCTCGGAGCTCTACGGACAATTCCTTCGACTTCATGGCTTGGTTTTTGCTCTGACATTTACTGTCAACTGTGGGACCTTATGTAGACAGGTGTGTGCCTTTACGAATCATGTCCAATCAATTGAATTTACCACAGGTGGACTCCAATCAAGTTGTAGGAACAGCTCAATGATGATCAATGGAAACAGGATGCACCTGAGCTCAATTTCAAGTATCATAATAAAGTGTCTGAATACTTACGAAAATAAGGTATTTCTGTGTTAAAAAAATGAATATATATTGCAAACTTCATTATGGGGTATTGTGTGTAGATTACTGATGAAAATGTTTTATTTAATAAATTCTAGAATAAGGCTGTAACGTAACAAAAAAAAAACAACAACAAAAAAAGTCAAGGGGTGTCAATACTTTCCGAAGGCACTGTATCTAAGGTCATTTAGATTTTGTACACAATCATACCTAATTATAACCACTTATAACCATAGGCGAGTAAATAAGGTGCTCCAATCTGTGCAGGTGATCTGTCTATCAGGTCAAGATCACTCCACCCTCTGAGGATTTGTATAACTTAATATTATGTCTCCAGAGAAACCTGAATTCAAAATAATAGTTTTTTTTTTAGATTAGCCCTTCAGTCATTAAGTATTCAAACCCTTTGTTTATGGCAACCCTAAATAAGTTCAGGAATAAACACTCTCTGAACAAGTCACATAAGTTGTATGGTCTGTGTGCAATAATAGTGTTTAACCTGTTGATGCTCTGCGTGCGCTATTTCATTTTTGGATGAAAAACGTTCCCATTTTAAACAAGATATTTTGTCACAAAAAGATGCTCGACTATGCATATAATTGATAGCTTTCGAAAGAAAACACTCTGACGTGTCCAGAACTACCAAGATATTTTCTGTGCGTGCCCTAGAACGTGAGCTTCAGGCAAAACCAAGATGAGACGGCATCCAGGAAATGAGCAGGATTTTTGAGGCTCTGTTTTCCATTGTCTCCTTATATGGCTGTGAATGCGAGAGGAATGAGCCTACCCTTTCTGTCGTTTCCCCAAGGTGTCTGCAGCATTGTGACGTATTTGTAGGCAGATCATTGGAAGATTGACCATAAGAGACCACATTTACCAGGTGTCCGCCCGGTGTCCTGCGCCGAAATTGGTGCGCAAAACTCAGCTGCCAGTATTATTCCATGGGATACAGAGAGGAAAGCAAGCTTCCACGAACTGCATATCAATGAAGAGATATGTGAAAAAACACCTTGAGGATTGATTACAAACAACGTTTGCCATGTTTCGGTCGATATTATGTAGTTAATCCAGAAAAAGTTTTACGTTGTAGGTGACTGAATTTTCGGGTCGTTTCGGTAGCCAGACGCAATGTAGAAAACGGAACGATTTCTCCTACACACAGAAGCTTTCAGGAAAAACTGCGCATTTGGTATGTAACTGAGAGTCTCCTCATTGAAAACATCAGAAGCTCTTCAAAGGTAAATGATTTTATTTATTTGGTTATCTGGTTTTTGTGAAAATGTTGCGTGCTAAATGCTACTCAAAATGCTATGCTAGCTTTGCATACTCTTACACAAATTAGTCAATTTCTATGGTTCAAAAGCATATTTTGAAAATCTGAGATGACAGTGTTGTTAAGAAAAGGCTAAGCTTGAGAGCAGACGCATTATTTTCATTTTATTTGCGATTTTCAGAAATCGTTAACGTTGCGTTATGCTAATGAGCCTGAGGCTTTAGTCACGATCCCGGATCCGGGATGGGGAGTTCCAAGAGTTAACATGATATTTGAATGACTACCTCATCTCTGTACCCCACACATAAAATTAGCTATAATGTCCATCAGTCAAGCAGTGCATTTCAAACACAGATTCAACCACAAAGACCAGGGAGGTTTTCCAATGCCTCGCAAAGAAGAGGACCTATTGGTAAATTGGTCCCAAAAAAAAGAATAAATCAGAAATTGAAAATCCCCTTTGAGCCTTGTGAAGTTATTAATTGCACTTTGAATGGTGTATGAGTACACCCAGTCTCTACAAAGATACAGGCGTCCTTCTTAAATCAGTTGCCATAAAGGAAGGAAACCACAAAGGGATTTCACCATAAGGCCAATGGCTACTTTAAATCAGTTACGGAAATTGACAGGAGAAAACTGGATCACTGAGGCTGGATCAACAACATTGTAGTTACGTCACCATACTAACCTAATTGACAGAGTGAAAAGAAGGAAGGACAGTACGGAATAAAAATATTCCAAAACATGCAGTGTGTTTGCAACAAGGCACCAAAGTAATACTGCAAAAGATTTCAGCAAAGCAATACATTGTTTGTCCTGAATACAAAGTGTTGTGTTTTATTGGATTTGCCCCAAACATATTACTGAGTACCACGCTCCATATTTACAAGCATTGTGGTGGCTGCATTATGTTATGGGTATGCTTGTATTCGTTAAGGACTTGAGAGTTTTTTAGGCTAAAAAAGAATTGGAATTGAGCTAAGCACCAGCAAAAACCTAGAGGAAAACCTGGTCCAGTCTGCTTTCCACCAGACACTGGGAGATAAATTCAGGACAATAAATCAAAAACACTAAGCCAAATATACACTGAACATGCTTACCAAGAAGTCAGTGAATGTTCCTGAGGGGCCAAGTTACATTTTTTACATAAATATGCTTGAAAGTCTATGGCAAGACCTGAAAATGGGTGACTAGCAATGATCAACAACCGATTTAACAGAACAGAACAGAACACAATCCAGGTGTGGAAAGCTCTTAGAGACTTATCCAGAAAGACTCACAGTTGTAATCGCTGCCAAAGGTGCTTCTACAAGGTACTGACTCAGGTTTGTGAATACTTATGTACATGAGATAATCTAAATGTGTCATTATGGGTTATTGTGTGTAGATGGATTACATTTTTTTTCTCACCCATTTTGAATTCAGGCTGTTACACAACAAAATGTGCAAAAAGTCAATGGGTATTAATACTTTCTTAGGCAAGTACATGAGAAGCAATCACATTGCAGGTAAGACCCAGAAGCAGACAGTTTCGAAGTAACAAAAGTGTATTACTAATACAGGGGCAGGCAAACCAACAGGTCAAGGGCAGGCAGAGATCAGTAATTCAGATAGGGTTCAGAACGGCAGGGGACAATAATCCAGTGTGGTGTGGCAAGGTACAGAACGGGATGCAGGGTCAGGGCAGGCAGAAACATCTAGGTGGCCCCCCCATGGGCGCATACCTGGTTGACCGGGATGCCGGCATTGGAAATCCGTGATGAGGCCTGGGTCCAGGAGGTCCCTAGCGGGAACCCAGCACCTCTCCTCATGGCATTAACCCTCCCAGTCAACCAGGTACTGGAACCCCCTGCCCCGAGGTCAAACCTTCAGGAGATGCCTCACCGTGTATGCCGGTTTGGCCGTCAATGAGACGCATCCACTGCATAGTCTGCCACACTGCAGGAGTCTTGACGGAGCTAGAGTAACTTCCGGGCAGCCTCTCACCCGGACAATGGAGCCTCAAAAACATTCTTTACCTCCGCCACGAACTCCCCCAGACTGAAGGCCGACTGTTGTTCCAGTCGACTGTTGTTCCCATACTGCCGTAGCCCAGGCAAGAGCCCTCTCGGGCATCTGCATGATGAGGTACGCCATCTTAGAGTGGTCCGAGGGGAAGGAGGAGGGCTGCAGCTCGATGATGAGGGAACACTGAGTGAGAAATGTCCGACAGGTGCCCGACGCTCCATCAAATCATTCCGGAGTTGGTAAGCAGGGTTCCCGGGAAACGGGGTGACCGGGGAGGCGGCGCTGCTAACAGCCGGGTTACTGAGGGGCTGGGAGGTTACTGTTGTAGTAGGCTGCCTAACAGACAACCCGCAAAATTGCTCCAGCAATGTGTTCAATGCTTGGTCATGGCGTTCGGTCTGGAACCCTTCCATGAGACCATGAAGCAACTCCTCGCACCTTCCAATGGTAGCTCCTTGGGAGGAGATAGCATTGCGGAGCTGGTCTGGGTCTGCTGGGTCAGTCATGGCCAGTTCGTACTATCACGTTTCAGGTAAGACCCAGATGCAGACAGTGTTGAAGTAACAACAGTTAATTACTAATACAGGGGCAGGCAAAATGGCAGGCAGAGGTCATTAATCCAGATAGGGTTCAAAAGGTCCAGAACGGCATGCAGTCTCAGGGTCAGAGCAGGAAGGGGTCAATAATCCAGTGTGGTGTGGCAAGGTACAGAACAGCAGGCATGGTCAGGGCAAGCAGAAAGGTCAAAACCAGGAAAAAATAGAAACCCGTTTTATGAAACAAAACAAACGGGCAACACACAGAGAACACAGGTATAAATACACTGTGGATAATGGGGAAGATTGGCGACACCTGGAGGGGGGTGGAGACAAGCGCAAAGACAGGTGGAACAGATCAGGGTGTGACAGGAGCTACAGTTGAAGTTGGAAGTTTGCATACACTTACATGCTGACCAGACTGGACACGTCGCGTGCGCGAGTGTCACAAAATAAATGTACAAATACATGTTATTCAATTATTGCACCTGCTCGCGCGCACCAACGAGCGTCTGCGTTGCCAAGGGCTAAAATAGAAGTCCTTCATATTTCTGACACAGAATGCGCTGAAAGTCCTGCCTCTCCCATCTCCTCATTGGTTTATAGAAGCAGGTACCCACGTGCAATCTCCTCATTGGTTACACTCACGTGGGTGATTGAAAGACTAAATGTTTTGCTGGTTGTCGTGGTAAAAGTGTAGATGCCGATCACCATATAATTTCAAAGATGAAAAAGCCTGGAAGGAGGAGAGATAACTAGAAATGATTTGGTTGACCGTTTTATGTGTGGATTAATTGTCGGTGTAGAAGACCTTGCGCATTTCAGGTAAAATAACAACTCAATGTTTATATCCCAGGGCAAATTAGCTAGCAACAGCAAGCTAGCTAAATAGGACAAATTAGCTAGCAAGTGCAAGCTAACTAGCTAAATTGCCATACATGTTCAATGCTTTTCGACCTGTCCCCAATTTAATGTCATCGGTTCAGAGTTTGTTTTGATATTTTAACGTGTCATTTTAACGTGTTGTTTTGATATTTCACGTGTCGTGATCGCGGTTGGTGTAGGGGGACAAAATAAATGTATGCACAATGGCGCACGTGCGCTGCCGGTTTGGGTTCCGTGTTAGGTTTGAGTCATTAAAACTTGTTTTTCAACCACTCATAATATGTATTGTTAACAAGCTATAGTTTTGGCAAGTCGGTTAAGACATCTACTTTGTGCATGAGACAACAAATTTTTCCAACATTTGTTTACAGATTATTTCACTTAATTCATTGTATCACAATTTCAGTGGGTGAGAAGTTTACATACACTAAATTGAATGTGCCTTTCTCTGTTTGAATCAGGGGTCTGGCAGAAAGCACTGAGTTTAGTCACGCGCGAGGCCATGAGCGCGAGCTCCGTTCCTTTTAATTTCTTAAAGACAAAGGAATTATCTGGTTGGAATATTATTGAAGATTTATGATAAAAACGTCCTAAAGATTGATTCTATACATTATTTGACATGTTTCTACGAACTGTAATAGAACTTGGACTTTTAGTCTGGACTTAGTGCTGTGCATTTGGATTACTGGACTAAATGCACAAACAAAAAGGAGGTATTTGGACATAAATGATGGACTTTATCGAACAAAACAAACATTTATTGTGGAACTGGGATTCCTGGGAGTGCATTCCGATGTAAGTGAATATTTATAATGCTATGTCTGACTTTTGTTGACTCCACAACATGGCGGGTATCTGTATGGTGGCTGGGCGCTGTACTCATATTATCGCATGGTGTGATTTTGCCGTAAAGCTTTTTTCAAATCTGACACAGCAGTTGCATTAAGGAGAAGTATATCTTTAATTTTATTACCAAAATGTCCGCTCCCACATCAGAGAGGGCAATATATGTCAGCTGGTGAGCCACATAGGAAAACCTCTTGTTTGGTTAAGTTCCGAGTTGAACTTGTCACCTTGTCATTTGCCACCAATGGCGGCCTCATAACCAAGTTCACCGGTGTTGCGTCAGTTGCTGACGTCGAACCCATATCTTTGCACAATGTATGGCATGTAGCCTTTTGAAGAATGAAGTGAAGTCAACGTAGTTGGCATAGTTATTTGTGACCAGACTTGGTTGGTTCTCCAATCCATCAGTGGTACCAAAACGATCAATTAAATATATCCCAATCAGCATCTGTTCAGTGTCAATGCTAGTCACGTACACAGGGTGGATCAATGACGCTTTCAAAGTTGAGTTAAGTAGGAGATGCTTGGTTAGAGCTTTAGTGAAACCTCAAAGTTACGTGTTGCAACATTGTGTTTTTAACCAATGTTTTGCTGGGTCCACTGCCCTTCTGAGTTCATCCAGCAAAGTTTCAGATATGAGGGAAATCGTCGAACCAGAATCTATCAGAGCATCACAGGTCAAACAGTCCTCCAAGAATTCTTAAACTTCTTACGGCTGAGATCCCGCTAAAGGGATTGATATGACAACAGCCAGTGAAAGTGCAGGGCACCAAATTCAAACAACAGAAATCTCATAATTAAAATTCCTCAAACATACAAGTGTGAAATACATGTATGTTTGAGAAATTTTAATTATGGAATTTCTGTTGTTTTGAATTTTGCGCCCTGCAGTTTCACTGGCTGTTGACAGATGGGAAGCTAACCGTCCCACGTACCCTAGAGAGGTTAATGAAGTTGGGAGACATGCTTGACAGAAACAGTTGTTTGAATGGTAATAGCTCTCCTACTCCTGTTTCAATGAGCATGCCAAAGTAAACTGAACAAAGCCTATGATAGTAGACTTGTGGGTGTTCATTTCGAGCTTGTTTGATATTGTTTGCCAACGAACTGTCATGTTTGCGAGTCGCAGATCCCCTGAATTCTATTTTCAAAACCGTGGCAAGTTTAGCATAGTCGTTTTGCACGTGTTGCTCTTGTAGATGGACTAACCTTGTCACGTGTCTGTTGGACGTTCACTTTAACTTTTTATGGCTGCAGGGGCAGTATTGAGTAGCTTGGATGAAAGGTGCCCTTATCAAACGGCCTTCTCCTCAGTCATAGTTGCTAATAATTGCATATTATTATTAGTATTGGAGAGAAAACACTCTGAACTTTCTAAAACTCCTTGAATGATGTCTGTGAGTATAACAGAACTCATTGGCAGGCAAAATCCTGAAATCAAAACAGGAAGTCAGAAATCTGAGCTTGTATGTATTCACCAGAGTCCCCAATGAAATCCCCTTGAGATATGAATGATATTGCACTGCCTAGGGGTTCCACTAGATGTCAACCATTAATAAAATTATAATAAGGCTTCTATGTTGTTGTGGGAGTGAATGACAGCAGAATATATCAGATGTCCATCAAGCAGCCATTTTGTGATCGCCCTTTTTCCTCATGGTAGTCACTTGCGTTCCATTGCTCACGTAGACAAGAAGGAATACTCTGGTTGGAACTTTATTGAAGCTATATGTTAAAACATCCTAATGATTGATTTTGTACTTAGTTTGAAATATTTCTTCGACCGGTAATATCAATTTTTTAAGTTTTTGTCCAATATAATGCTGACCAGAATTAGCATTTGGATATGTATACCAAACGCACTAACAAAGGAAGGTATTTGGACATAAATAACGGACATTTTCGAACAAAACAAACATTTATTGTGGACCTGGGATTCCTGGAGTGCTTTCTGATGTAGATCATCAAAGGTAAGGGAATATTTATCATGTAATTTCTTGTTTATGTTGACGCCATCTTTGCGGCTGTGGTGTTTTTACTTTTGAGCGCCGTCTCAGATTATTGCATGCGTTTCTTTTTCCGTAAAGTGATTTTGAAATCTGGAGAGGTATATCTATAATTCCATGTGTATAACTTGTATTATCATTTACATTTATGATGAGTATTTCTGTTGAATGATGTGGCTATGCAAAATCACTTGATGTTTTTGGAACTAGTGAATCTAACACGCCAATGTAAACTCAGATTTTTTTATATAAATATAAATGTTATCAAACAAAACATGCATGTATTGTCTAATATGAAGTCCAATGAGTGTCATCTGATGAACATAATTCAAGTTTAGTGATTAATTTTATCTTTATTTCTGCTTTTTGTAAATGCTATATTTTGATGGAAAATGGCTGTGCTTTTTGTGGTTTGGTGGAGACCTAACATAATCGTTTGTAGTGCTTTCGCTGAAAAGCCTATTTGAAATCAGACACGTTGATGGGATTAACAATGAGAATAGCTTTAAAATGATATAAGACACATGTATGTTTTAGGAATTGTAATTATGAGATTTCTGTGGTTTGAATTTGGCGCCCTCTATTTTCACTGGTAGTTGATATATCGATCCAGGGATCTGGATTGCAGCCATAACATGATAACCACTTAACACTTTAAGCTGAACTCACACTGGATTTTAGCAAAGGCGAGACTTCCAACAATACCAGATCAGTAATGTGGGAGTTGGCTCTAAGAGCTTGCAAATGTAATTGATTAATCAATGTTAATGATTAATCAAACCTGTATAGGCTATTTGGGAATTAAACTTGAATTAACCTGAAAGCATTGCTTTATCTAAGTTAAAGTGGAAAAGTTGGAACCAATGAGTTTGTGTATTATCCCAATAAAAGACCTGAAAAGGTAGTATGGCAATTTATCTTATTTATTACATTGAACGAGACAATGATACCTAATCAGTTGAGATTGGTTGGATACCATACAGTGTAACCTGAATTATTTAAAAACAATTACTGGTGATTCTTCACCACCAGAGGTCACTGATAGCACAAGCTGAAATCAAACACGATTCCCCGACGGCGCGGGATTTCCCTTTGAACAAAGGGGGAAACAAAAATGGCTGCTCCCCCTTGTTAGCTTAGCATTTAGTGCAATGCTTAGCTTCACTTGTTTGGAATCTTACTTTCCAGCACGACAAAAGTCCCCTCCAACAAGAGAACGGGTTTACTAAGTGATGTCTCAAGTTCAACCTTTTCGGCGTAGGTTGGATTTCTATGCTAGCAATGTTTCCGGACTACGCGGAAACATAAAATAAATACCCGCCTTTAGCTCTTCACGTTCCCAAAACGTGAGCGGTAGAGAGATAATGACTTCGCTTCGGTCAAACGAATATATCTATTCAAATTTCCGTAAAGGCCGGCTCATATGTCGTCCGCGATAGACAGAAATAACACTTCATTGTAGCCCAATGCATGTATTCCTTTCAAATACCTAAACATCAGCTGGTTCATATGCCCTGGCTTGTAGTATTTGTTAAATCCCCTACAAACTGACTTTCATCAGATATACAACACATGAGTGGTTCTCTCCCTACCAGTATCTGGGTGAAAAGGAAAAAACACACACGCCCCCCTCAACAATAATCCTGCCTATAACTATTATTGGTGTATATGTATCTTGCTACCCATTGCTATGAAATTAATTTAACCTCTCTGGGATCGTTCGGGACGCTAGCGTCCCACCTCGCCAACAGCCAGTGAAAGTGCAGGGCGCCAAATTCAAAACAACAGAAATCTCATAATTAAAATTCCTCAAACAAGTATTTTACACCATTTTAAAGATACACTTCTCGTTAATCCAACCACAGTGTCCGATTTCAAAAAGGCTTTTCGGCGAAAGCAGAACATATCACTATGTTAGGTCAGCAACTAGTCACAGAAAGCATTCAGCCATTTTCCAACCAAGGAGAGGTGTCACAAAAAGCAGAAATATAATTACAATTAATCACTAACCTTTGACGATCTTCATCAGATGACACTCCCAGGACTCAATGTTACACAATATATGTATGTTTTGTTCGATCAAGTTCATATTTATATCCAAAAACCTCAGTTTACATTGGCGCCGTGTTCAGAAATGCCTCAAACAGAAATACTCACCATAAACTTTGATGAAAGATACATGTTTTACATAGAATTAAAGATAAACTTGTTCTTAATGCAACTGCTGTGTCAGATTTCAAAAAAGCATTACGGCAAAAGCACAATATTAAATCTGAAAATAAGCCATACAGTTACCCGCAAAGTTGTGGAGTCAACAAAAGTCATAAATAAATAAACAAAGTCATAAATCATCACTTACCTTTGCTGATCTTTGTCGGAATGCACTCCCAGGACTCCCCCTTCCACAATAGAAGCCTCAAACAACTTTCTAAAGACTGTTGACATCTGCTGGAAGCCTTGTGAAGTGCAATCTGGCCCCATAGACACAGTATATTGGATAGGCAATCACTTAAATGAAACTACAAACCTCAGATTTCCCACTTCCTGGTTGGATTTGTCTCAGGTTTTCGCCTGCCATTTGAGTTCTGTTATACTCACAGACATCATTTATGCATAATTCGTAAATCTGCACAAACCCGGGTCTCACTAAATAATTCCATACCAAAACAATTGAGTTGATTATTTATTTACTAACAAGCTAAATGTAAGATGCATGCACAAACACATAGTCTAGGCTATTGATTAGAACTTAGTACAATTAAACAGGTCCCTAGTGGACCAACACAATATGACACATGTTACACACAATGAGGATTTAGAAAGAGAGAGAGAGTGCACGAGAGAAAGGCACACTTAGATACATTTCTAAACTATGCATAGTTTAGCCCGAACACCTTGCCCCGAACTGCCGGTCTTAAGGGTCAGAATTAGAATGATGTAATTACTTGTTGAAGGTCTCGTTGGGTATCTCTTTGTGGACCGAGTTCCGCTTAGTGGGCCGGTTCGACCTAGTGATTGTCCACAAGATGTCAGTGTCCTTTCTCTTAGTGGTCTGTTGCCTTGCACTCGTTCTGTGAGAGTGGACACGACTTCTTAGAGGAGGCTCATCAGCCGTGGGGCATTTCTGATGCTATCTCTTTACATACACCTGAGCCAAATACATTTAAACTTAGTTTTTCACAATTCCTGACATTTAATCCTAGTAAAAATTCCCTGTCTTAGGTCAGTTAGGATCACCACTTTTTATTTTAAGAATGTGAAATGTCAAAATAATAGTAGAGAGAATGATTTATTTCAGCTTTTATTTCATCACATTCCCAGTGGGGAATGTTAAAACATAAAAACATAAAGTCCTGTGGCATCATTTTGACCAGAGCCAAAAACATAATTATGCCTATAATAACTTGCAATATAGGACCTTTATTTGAATCTAGGATTTTCTGGAGACATAATAACAAGTTATCCATACCACCAGAGGGTGTAGGAGGATCTGGATCAGTAATGTTGACCAGATAGACAGATCATCTGCAGAGATATATAGTTGAAGTTGGACGTTTACATACACCTGAGCCAAATACATTTAAACCCCAGTTTTTCACAATTCCTGACGTTTAATCTGAGTAAAAATGTCCTATCTTAGGTCAGTTAGGCTCACCACTTTATTTTAAGAATGTAAAATGTCAGAATAATAGTAGAGTGATTTATTTCAGCTTTATTTCTTTCATCACATTCCCAGTGGGTCAGAAGTTTACATACACTCAATTAGTATTTGGTAGCATGGCCTTTAGATTGTTGAACTTATGCCAAATGTTTCGGTTAGCCTTCCACAAGCTTCCCACAATAAGTTGGATGAATTTTGGCCCAATCCTCCTGACAGAGCTGGTGTAACTGAGTCAGGTTTATAGGCCTCCTTGCTCGCACATTCTTTTTCAGTTCTGCTCACAAATTTTCTACGGGATTGAGGTCAGGGCTTTGTGATGGCCACTCCAATACCTTGACTTTGTTGTCCTTAAGCCATTTTGCCATATTTTTGGAAGTATGCTTAGGATCATTGTTCATTTGGAAGACCCATTTGCAACCAAGCTTTAACTTCCTGACTGATGTCTTGAGATGTTGCTTCAATATATCCACATAATTGTCCTCCCTCATGATGCCATCTATTTTGTGAAGTGCACCAGTCCCTCCTGCAGCAAAGCATTTTCCCATGATGTCAAGCAAAGAGGAACTGAGTTTGAAGGTAAGCCTTGAAATACATTCACAGGTACACCTCCAATTGACTCAAATTATGTCTATTAGCCTATCAGAAGCTTCTAAAGCTACGACATAATTTTCTGTTAGTGTATGTAAACTTCTGACCCACTGAAATTGTGATACAGTGAGTTAAGTGAAATAATCTGTCTGTAAAAAAATGTGTTGTGTCATGCACAAAGTAGATGTCCTAACGGACTTGCCAAAACTATAGTTTGTTAACAAAAAATGTGTGGAGTGCTTGATAAATGAGTTTTAATGACTCCAACCTAAGCGTATATAAACTCCCGACTTCAACTGTAGTTATGAGGCAAGGTATGGATTTTCCTCTGATCTCGTTTGGACAACTAAACTCACAGTTCATCTTTACAAAAACATTATCTTTGATCGGGTAATACACATATGAAAATTCTTCAAGTTACTATGTTTTCGTTAACTTTTAATAACATAACAAAAACGACATTCATTTTCATATTCCATATATCATTGTTACCACCGTTTTGGCTGTTGAAATATACTGTCCCAAAGTTAATTTATGCCCTGTTACCATCCTGAGGTAGTTTCTCCATAGACCCACCATACATTCCAATCCTCCACACTGAGAGGACAAATGATTTGTTTGCTGCCTTAAGATTTACAATGGGCGTGAGGTGTCATAGAGATGTTTCTGTAGGACTGTGATCCATGGGTAACATGACCCGAACAGGCCAGTCATGACACACCACATCAAGGCCGACTGCAAATAGGAACATCAATGTGAAATTAACCGTAGTATAAAACAAGACTGCGAATGCAAACTATGCCAGATAAATTCTACACATGCATTGGAATAAAAGGCATACATCAAAGCAATGCCTTATGTATACAATTGACAAGGAAGCGTAAAGACAAACAAACTCAACCAAGGAATGAAGAAAAATCTGCACATTAACACCACGATTGCACCGACAGCATCATTGCATTATGGTACACCAGAAGTATAATCATTTCCAATGGGACGCTGCTTTTGCCTTGAAGAGTTGCGTTGCAGAGTTAGTTGCAATGCGTTCTGTGTGGTGCAAACGTTGGATTTATCGAATGTATAAGTCAAACTGTATGCATAGATGGCTTGACGGAAATGGAGGCAGAAGTTGAATGTTGAACTTTTGTTGTGCACATATCCAGATGACGCTGCGTAGCAAAAAAACGTGATCGAGGTGTAAGGCCGCGCCCGTGATTCAGCACAGCTGAATGGACAGCACCTAGGTACAGGCAGGTATAGTTGGAGCTCTGTGGGGTGTGGCTGAATGGACAGCGCCTCTATCTGAAAGGCAACTCGAATTCGGCTTTGTTTGTGCACAGTTAAACATTTTCTGAGCACACTTGAGTAGCTAGCCTACAATGCTCATATAAAAATCTTAACTAGCATGCAGATCTTTAGAAATTGTAAGATCAATTATAAATTGTCGCTCATATGAAAAAGATTGCAGACCCTCTGCTATAGGCTATATGAAATCACACTTAAGGAAGGAGCATACAGTGTACTATGACAGTGTAAATGTCTCGTGCGCCTCCCACCAAAGCTTTTTGCTATGCATTCAGAGAAATGTTCTTTACACTGTGTGCGCTCAGCTAATTGTTGTACTTGCCTGTGTGCATTATTTGCCAGGGAAGGGAAACATTCTGAGAATATTGAGGCTTTGCATCAACAAGGTATTTCTGGGAATATTGAAACACTGTATCGAGGAACGAGGCGGCTCTATTTAGCTCGAGGGCACTTGAAGCTCTCTCTCTTCTCTCTATCCCTCTCTCACTTTCTCGCTTTTTCCCTTTCTCTCCTCCCATCCTGTCTCAGGGAATACATGGATTGTGTAGTAGACCAATGCAATGTTATTGTTATGACTTTGTATCTGTTAGGTATGTGGTGCTCCCAGAAATCTGATCACCTTTACGGTTCAATACAGCCATCTGTAGCTCACCAAAAAATAAAATCCAGCTCCACGTAAACCTTGTTGTAATTTTATAGCCAGGAGTTAATCTAAATGGTAATTGGGAGCTGGGTAGCCCTCCATTTTGGTGACCTAGTTGGCCTAACTTTTTAAAAGTTCTTGCTGTAGGCCTACATCATCATCTTCTGCCTGCATCTCTACCTGTAGCCTACCTGCCTCTGGTATAATGCATTTCCACCTCTCACTCTATCAGTCATGCTTGTCCATCTTTCTTAATTAAAATTAGATTTGATTAATCTTACTGTCAAAACGTCGTTAAATATTCCTAAATTATTTAGCTATAGTGTGGCTGTAGGGGTCTTTTTTTTATATCATGAGCATCAAGATGCTGAGTAGGCAACCCAATAATATCAGGCAGAGACAACTTGGCCCCGGGAAAAACATTTTCTTGGGCCGCCTCCTGTGTTACCTAATATGTTGCACTATTACTTTTCTCAGAGCAGTTTTGTTGATACAGAATATTTCAATATGCTAAATTCAGCACAATGACAATCTAATCACCGCCATCTACACATTTAGGACTTCAACATTGACCAATGCAACAAATTGACATTGGAGGTGGAGGGTCTTTTTCTAATGTTATGACGGCTATGACGAGACAACTTCTTATGGTATCTACTTATGTTTATGGTTCTATAGTAAATACGTAAATGTTCATGAACTACTCCAGCAGGTATATTTCAATGGTCCTCCCCAAAGTCAACACTTAGTTTGGCCACCTTCCCTTCCAGTTCTCTGCTGCCAATGACTGGAACGAATTGCAAAAATCACCAAAGGTGGAGTTATATCTCCCTCTCTAACTTTAAGCATCAGGTGTCAGAGCAGCTTAATGATCACTGTACCTGTACACAGCCAATCTGTAAATAGCCCACCCAACTACCTCATCCCCATATTATAACTTACCCTCTTGCACCCCAGTATCAATGCTAAATTGTAATTATTTAGCCTCAATGGCCTGTTTATTGCCTTACTCCCCTACTCTTCTATATTTGCACACACTGTACATAGATCTTTCTATTGTGTTATTGACTGTATGTTTGTGTGTAACTCTGTTATTTTTTTACCTTTATTTAACTACGCAAGTCAGTTAAGAACAAATTCTTATTCTCAATGACAGCCTAGGAACAGTGGGTTAACTGCCTTGTTCAGGGGCAGAATGACAGGTTTTTACCTTGTCAGCTCAGGGATTCGATCTTGCAACCTTTCGGTTACTAGTCCAACGCTCTAACCACTAGGCCATCTGCAGCCTGTGTTGGTATTTTTGTCGCACTGCTTTGCTCTATCTTGGCCAGGTCGCAGTTGTAAATGAGAACTTGTTCTCAACTGGCCTACCTGGTTAAATAAAGGTGATTTAAAAAATATATATTATGTATGTGTTTCTTATTATGGTAGAGAAGTAATGGAGGATGTGGGAGGATTTACAGCAGTAGGGTCTTAGTCTGAGTCAATGTGCTGATTGAAATATTCATTTCTTAATACAATACTGCACATTGTGGTCGCTGCCGAAAAGGCAGTAGCACTTACTGTGATGAAAGGGCTCTAGATTGATTTTCAAGCAATGGTCACTTTTTGGATGTGTATATCAAACCTGACCACATGCTGTTGGCCAAAGAAGGACAATTTGTTCCAAATAAATATTCTGAATAAAAACACTTATTAAACATTTATTGCACAAACACATACTCATACATATTTACATTGACATTTTAGTCATGTAGCTGACACTATTATCCAGAGCAACATACTGTAGTGAGAGCATACATTTTCATCCTTCTTTTTTCCCCATTCTGGTCCACCATGAGAATCAAACCCACAACCCTGGCGTTGCAAGTGCCACGCTCTACCAACCGGGACTCACGCACACACAGACACACACAGACACACTGTATACCATACAATCCGGTATTTAGTGGTTGAGTAAATGGCCATGATATTTTAGTGAGTGCTATTTCCTGAGCACCATTTTTTCTCTCTTATTGGCTTTTCTCTAAATTTCCCCTGGGACACTGTCCCCTGAGTTTGGTTCCATGTCAGAGACACAGCAGCCATGATAGTTCATCAGGCTTCTGCTCCATTATTGGCACTGGTGCATCATATCCTCTTAGCAGTTATCCTCTTAGCCTGTGTACCAAATGGCACCCTTTCCCTATACAGTGCACTAACCAGGGCTCATAGGCCCTGAAAACCTTTATGCTATTGGTCTGGGACAACCTGTTTTGACACCTTGTGATTTTACTGACTTACATTAAAAAAAAATGTTTTTGCTATTGACATCAAAATGATTTTTTTTAAATGTCGTAATTAGTGAAGGCAGTTTGACCTGACAATGTTACAGAAGTAATGTCATTATCATAATGTTATGGTAGCACTGAATGATTTTACCTTATCCCTCCTCCCCCACCTACTCAGCAGACACAATCACCAGCTCACTAAGTGCCAAGTGACAGATTATTCTCTCACACACACTTTGGGAACATTCAAGCAAAGCACTTTTGTCAAGTCGTTGGGCATCTTTGGTCACCTTCTTCCAAAGTGTGTTGCATTATGGGATATAAATTGTCCAACATGATTTTTGTGAAGTTCATGCAATCAAAGGTCATGAAATTTTGACTGCTGTTCATTACAAGTTTCTGCAGTTGCTCTTCACTGACTTCATCCTACAGAAATCACCTGCATTGTGGGATGATCTTTTGTCAACCAATCAATATTTTTGGGGGGTTTGACTTGTTTGGTTATACAAATTAATGTGATGTTTGAGGCTCTCTCTCACTGATTGATTGTACAAAGTACACACACATATTTCAGTTTGTGAGTGCGTGATATGGGTTTGGAGAAGAAACCCCCCCCCCCATTCTCTTTTCCACATTCATCATACCCACTCTCCACATAGACAAGGGAGGCGCTGCAGTTGTTGAACCCCCCTCCCACACAAACACACCCACACCCGCTCTCAATTTCTTTTAACCATAGAAATGGATGTATTGTATACTGTCTCAGACCTACAGACATGGACCAAATCCCTCCTGAAAGTATCCCTTTTCCAGTCCTAAGGTTGAGAAGAGTAACAGTAACAGACATGTGAGAGTATTGTATCATTTTCAGGGTCCTCATGAGACTATAGATTTTGGGTCCATTCTATTACTAATTCATGTTATGGGTCGACCCTCCTCCTTGCAGGAAACCTGATCTAGATCAATAGGAATGACCTTTGGCTGGTCTGGGCAATGTTCAGCAGAATGAACACAATCAAATCAAATATTTCTATTTGTTACATGTGCCGAATAAAACAGGTGTAGACCTTACTTACTAACTGACTTGTATTTTATTGTGTATTTTTTTTATACAATAAAATGCAACACAATAACAAGGCTATATAAACGGGGTACCGGTACCGAGTCAATGTGTGGGGGTATAGGTTAGTCGAGGTAATTTGTACATGTAGGTAGGGGTAAACTATGACTATGCATAGATAACAAACAGCGATTAGCAGCAGTGTAAGAAGAAGAAGGGGGTGGTCAATGTAAATAGTTCGGGTGGCCATTTGATTTATTGTTCATCATGGCTTGGAGGAAGAAACTGTTAAGGAGCCTTTTGAAACTAGACTTGGCGCTCCGGTACCGCTTGCCGTGCACTAGCAGAGAGAACGGTCTATGACTTGGGTGACTGGAGTCTTTGACAATGTTTTGGGCCTTCCTCTGACACTGCCTAGTATATAGGTCCTGGATGGCAGGAAGCTTGGCCCCAGTGATGTACTGGGCCATACACACTACCCTCTGTAGGGCCTTACGGACGGATGCCGAGCAGTTGCCATACAAGGCGGTGATGCAACCTGCCAGGATGCTCTCAATGGTGCAGGTGTATAACTTTTTGAAGATCTGGAGACCATTGCCAAATATTTTCAGTCTCCTGAGCGGGAAAAGGTGTTGTCATGCCCTCTTCACGACTGTCTCGGTGTGTTTGGACCATGATAGTTTGTTGATGATGTGGACACAAAGGAACTTGAATCTCTCAACCTGCTCCATCACAGCCCTGGTGATGTGAATGGGGGTGTGTTCAGCCCTCCTTTTCCTGTAGTCCACAATCATCTCCTTTGTCTTGCTCATGTTGAGAGAGTGGTTGTTGTCTCTGACCTCCCTATAGGCTGTTTCATCATTGTCTGTGATCAGGCCTACCACTGTTGTGTCGTCAGCAAACTTAATTATAGTGTTTGTGTCGTGCTTAGCCACACAGTTGTGGGTGAACAGAGAGTACAGAAGGGTACTAAATTCGCACCCCTGGGGGGACCCCGTGTTGAGGATCAATGTGGCAGATGTGTTGTTGCCTACCCTTTCCACCTGGGGGTGGCCCATCAGGAAGTCCAGGATCCAGTTGCAGAGGGAGGTGTTTAGTCCCAGGGTCCTTAGCTTAGTGATGAGCTTCGTGGGCACTGTTGCATGCTGAGCTGTAGTCAATGAACAGCATTCTCATATAGATGTTTCTTTTGTCCAGGTGGGAAAGGGCAGTGTGTAGTGCGATTGAGATTGCATCATTTATGGATCTGTTGGGGCGGTATGCAAATTGGAGTGGGTCTAGGGTTTCTGGGATGATGGTGTTGATGTGAGCCATGACCAGCCTTTCAAAACACTTAATGGCCACCAATATGAGTGGTACGAGGCGTTAGTCATTTAGACAGGCTACCCTCACTTTCTTGGGCACCGGTACTATGGTGGTCTGCTTGAAACATGTAGTCTTTAGAGACTCGTCGGGGAGAAATCAAAAATGTCAGTGAAGACACTTGCCAGTTGGTCCGTGCATGCTCTGAGTACACGTCCTGGTAATTCATTTGGCCCCCTGGCCTTGTGAATGTTGACCCATTTAAAGGTCTTGCTCACATCGGCTACGGAGAGCGTGATCACACAGTCGTCCGGAACAGCTTGTGGTCTCATGAATACTTCAATGTTGCTTGCCTCGACGCAAGCATAAAAGGTATTTAGGTCATCTGGTCGGCTCATGTCGCTGAGCAGCTTGCGACTGGGTTTCGCTTTGTAGTCTGTAATAGTTTGCAAGCCCTGCCACATCCGATGAGCATCAGAGCCGGTGTAGTAGGACTCAGTCTTAGTCCTGTTTGATGGTTCGTCTGTGGGATTTCTTATAAGCGTCCGGATTAGTGTCCCGCTCCTTAAAAGCAGCATCTCTAGCAGTTGTTGCGGATGTTGCCTGTAATCCATGGCTTCTGTTTGGGATATGTACGTACGGTCACTGTGGGGACGACGTCGTCAATGCACTTTTTGATGAAGCTGGTGACTGAGGTGGTTTACTCCTCAATGCCATTGGATGAAACCCGGAACATATTCCAGTCTGTGCTAGCAAAACAGTCCTGTAACTTAGCATCCACATCATCTGAGCACTTACATATTCACTGGTACTTTCTGCTTTAATGTTTGCTTGTAAGCAGGAATCAAGAGGGTAGAATTATGGTCAGATTTGCCAAATTGAGGGGGAGGGAGAGATTTGTATGTGTCTCTGTGTGTGGAATAAATGTGGTCTAGAGTTTTTTCCCCTCTGGTTGCACATGTGACATGCTGGTAGAAACGAGATTAAACCGATTTAAGTTTGCCTGCGTGTGCCATCGCGCGCATGTTGATTTTGTCCCCCCACACCAGACGCGATCAGGACACCCAGGTTGAAATATCAAAACAAACTCTGAACCAACTATATTAATTTAGGGACAGGTCAATAACTTGAAGCGTTTCTGGTAATTTAGCTAGCTAGCTTGCTGTTGCTAGCTAATTTGTCCTGAGATATAAACATTGGGTTGTTATTTTACCTGAAATCCACAAGGTCCTCTACTCCGACAATTAATCCACAGATAAAATGGTAAAAGGTTGTTTTCTAATAATCTCTCCTTTCCTTCAGGCTTTTTTATATGGCTGTTGGCAACCAGCTTTAAGGTGCATAACCATTACCGACTGGAGTATGAACCTCAGTTCATCTTTCAGTCACCCATGTGGGTATATACTCCAAAAAACAAATGAGGAGATGGCACGTGAGTATATGCTCCTAAAAACCAATGAGGAGATGGGAGAGGCGGGACTTCCAGCGCGATATGCATCACAAATAGAACCAAGTTCTATTTTCACGCCTGCCTACTCAGACGCTCACAAGCGTTGTGGGTGCAGTGATTGAATAATATGTATGTATACATTTATTTTGCAACGGTCGCGACGCGAGCGGTGTGGTCAGCATGTTAGTGCCAGCATCAGTTTGTGGTGGTAAATAGATGGCTATAGTATGCTTGACATTGAAAGGTCATTTTCAATTGAGCCTACATCTGCAGCGTTTACCTTGATTACAATCTCTGCAAACTTTGAAGATGGAATCGGCAGTATGGGAATCAGCGCCACTGTCTGCCTGACGGCCGTTGTTTTTGTTTTTGTTTGGTTGACAGAGCAGAGCTGGGGAATGTCTCGCTTCGTGGTAAAAACAATTGCAGTACATGTGCTGCTGTTCTATCGCACATGCAATAATGACAGAGGGGAAAAAGCCTAAAGCTTTATTTCGCAAGCTAATATAAGAAATAAATCAACAAACAAGGGGTATGTAATTGATGTATTTTATTGTGAGATGGGGAGTCATAAAAAAACAAAAGCACAAACTATCACTATAAAAATGATTGTGGATTAAAACAGGGACATATAAAAAGAGGTTGTGGCCTTGACGTAGCAGACATACAAAGTTCAAATTGGCACAAATAAAACAAAAAAGGTCAATATTATTTTGGCTTGGCAAAAGGACAGATTCATGGTTAAGGATCATCTGTCAATACAACAGCACACTCATGCTATTAGACATACAGTTAGTTCTCAAAGAGATTCAGTAGCTTCATATTAAAGTGGGCAAAAGGTAAAAACTAACATGAGAATTAATGGATGCAGGAAGGTGACATGTTCCAATTTCCTGCTTGTGGGGTGTGTTGACAACTTGAGATAGCAGTAAATTTTTATTTTTGTTCTAAAACATACTTCAAAATGACTTTTTTATGTTCCAGCTTTGTTGTAGTCATTTTACCTTTCAAATTATTTTCATACTAAAATATATTATTGTATTAATACAAACTACAGTATTGTACACTACACTGTAATAAATAACCATAAAGAAATATAAAAAAATAAGACACATAAATACAAAAGTGTTCTATAACTAAACAAATAACCCATATCGTTGGGAATGGTAATAATACCGACATGGCTGAAAACATACAGTACACACATTTAACATATTACAAAAAAACATCAACAAAATAATACTGACAGGTAAAAAATATTGTCTGAATAACCATTCTGGTATCATATTTGCCTACTTTTGTTACCTGAAGAGAGAGAGTTTCACAAGTGTTAAACAAGTGCACTGGGACTGGACTGGGGAAAAGGATACATTTCAAGGCAGGAAATACTTCAAAATCATGTTTCATCATCCCGTTTACAAGTCCTTTTTGCCATTGATTGCTCTGATTTATAAAAGAGGCAGATTTTTATCTCAAATATATAATTCCGGTCTAAATTGTAAGTCATTGTAAATGCTATCTTCTACAACATCAGGACTAGTGGTAGTGAGCCAAAAACAGTAGATCAGCTGAAAGAGTTGACATGTTTGAGCTACTATCAAATCTGGGCCTTGAAACAACCTGACAACAGCTGCTAAGGAGAAACAGCAGTATGCAATGGCACTTTTGATATGCATGGTGTATTTAAAAAAAAAATGTTTTGCATAAGGCTGGGAGTGGGAATAGGGTCCAGGGCTTAAGGGTCAAATGATCTCTACTTACTAGGCCTAGATCATGAATGTTCTTCTTTATTCTTCTGCTTGATCTGATTCAGTAATGATTTATTAAATGAACAAACAAACTAACAAAACAATTAGAAAGAACAATGTGTCATTGCAGACTTATGTACCTCCTTCCATACTCCCCTTGACGTCTTCTTCATCTATAAGGTAATAATCAACTACTGGGACATCATCATGGCTGAACTTCATCACCTTACAACAGTTTATCTTTAAGGCTCACAATCCATGTAAAACAAACAAAAGGTATGCTAACATTATCAGCTAACGTGCTGATGCTGTATACTGTAGGTCTAGTGCGATAATACTGAAGGGTAGACAACACATAACTGTTAGAGCCATAAGTAAACCAAGCCACTTGTAGTGCACAGGATATTTTTCTCCCCTCCAACTTAATAAAATACAGATTTTTTTTTGTTCATTGGCAATAAAAAGGTATAGAAATCTCTCCCAACTGTACAGCTTTTTAAAGGTTAAAATATGAATGATAACACTGATAAAAAGAAATGACCCAAGGTTGTTTTAGTAATAAAACATTATCTAAAACGTGTCGGTTCTAGCTTACAAAGTCCGTATAATGCATTTTTTGTCTTTAAACTTTGTTTTTGATTTTTACAAATACATTTTCTAACACTGAAAATGGTTTCTCCTTCTGTGGAATAAGTCACTAGTATTCTTTTCAGGCACACCTGGATTCATACACAGTAGTGAACTGAAATGCAGCATCCGTCAGAGCAACCCAAACGAAATCCCTTTCCTTTCCCCCAACGTCATGGGGAGAAAAAGGATCCTTCCATTTCATAGAGGAAGAAACACAGGTCTGCTTCCTCCCTGTTTTATTTTGTATCTCCTTTTGCTCTGGTCGGTGTATGGTTCTAGTCTTCTGAA
This sequence comes from Oncorhynchus masou masou, assembly GCF_036934945.1. NCBI lineage: Eukaryota > Metazoa > Chordata > Actinopteri > Salmoniformes > Salmonidae > Oncorhynchus > Oncorhynchus masou. The sequence goes on along the minus strand of NC_088239.1, from coordinate 35,782,256 downwards.
ACAGTGTTCCCGTTTGTTTCACCTTCATTCTCTTTCATGACCTCCCCTGATTCTTCCTTCTCCTCTGAGGTCACCGCTTCCTCTGTGTCCATTGTCTCTTCCTTCACCTCCTCCTGAGCCTGCTCTGACTGCTCCTCCTCCACTTCCTTCTCATCCTGCTCCTTCTCTCCTCCATGTTCCTCCTCTTTCTCACGGTTCTCCTTCACCTCCTCTTGCCTTGTATGTGCCTTTTCACCTGTAACCTCCTTTTCTTCCTGCTCTTCCTTTACTTCAACCCCCACTAACCTCTCCTCTTCTTCTCCTTCCTCCTCTTCACCCCCTACCACTATTCTCTTCACTCCTTGCTCTTCCTCTTCTGCATTCTCTCCCCCCTCCTGACCAGTGTCTTCCCCCTCCTCCTCCTCTCTCTCCTCCTCCTCTTCCCCTCCCTCATCTCCTATCCGTACCACTTGTATATCATCCATATCCAGAACGCTGTCTGGATCTCCCTCCACCGCCTCCCCTGCCACTGTCTCCATGTCCTCCTCATCACTCTCCTCCTCCTCCTCTCTGGTGCTGCTCCCTCGCTCGTCCGAGTCCAGGTGGGAGGGAGGGGAGGAGGTGGGCCTGCTGTCTGACTGCTCCGGCTGCGCCCCTTCCAGGCCCAACCCCACGGGGCTCTCAATCTCCAGCACTTCCTCCCCTACACCTCCCTGACCTCCTCCCTGCGCCTCCTTCTTGCAATAGGAGTAGCGGTGGTTCATGTGCTGGGAGTAAGAGCCTGAGTGAGAGAAGCGCTTGCCACACTTGTCGCACTGGTAGGGTTTCTCTCCGGAGTGGAGACGCATGTGTTCTATCAAGTGGTGCTTGTGTTTGAAGGCCTTCCTGCAGATGCCACACTCGTGGGGTCTCTTGCCTGTAGCACGGGAGAAAATAAATATACAGTAAATAAAATTCTATCTCAGACAGAAATTGATAAATCATTCAGGGCAGGATTATTGGTGAGTGAAATCTTCTCCTGTCAAATTGTTTTAATTCCCTAGACAGTTGTGCTTGTGAAACAGTTTATATTATAGCGCCAAAGGTCGGTGAAATCTATATTATTTATCATCACGTATCCATGGGAAATATCTTAAAACAACACACAACAAAAGAGCAATCCGACCAGAAATGCTTCAGGGTTGAAGGCTGAACATTACACCAACGAGAGGAACGGGTAGTTCCAGGCTAAGTGAAGTCACTTGGATGTAAAACTGTGGTTCTACGCCAGGTATCAAAGTCATAAAGACAGAACGTCTCAGAGTGGGTTGACCTGTGCTTGGCCACAACACTACCCATGTTCTCATGTAAAATTACTAACAGAGCTCTTTTGCAACATCCCTCCAACATTTCACATGGGAAGGTAATGTCGTTGGCAGGGGGAGCTTGGCGGCAAAGCAATTCCCAGGCTTTACAGCGTGTGTGTGTGTTTGAACGAGTCTGTGTATGTGTTTGTGTGTGTATTGGATAATAGCTACCCAATATTGTGTGTATGTGTATTGGAGGTGTCCTCCACCCTTCTGCAATACACAATAGTAATGACAACACTGCAGTCAGTCAGTGTGTGATTTCTGAAATTACCCCCTTCAGTTTCACTTTGCCTCATATTTCCCTGAGGTTTCCCTGGGGAGGTGCAGTAAGGATGATAATCGGTAGGTATGAAATGGAAGAAAACAGTCTGAAACGGGGAGGTACTATCTAAACTTTAACCAATAACAAACACTCGCGTTCATTTTCAGTTGCAAAGTGATTCGCGACGTTGCACCCTAATGAACATGACCCAGATTTGATTGCTCTAGTTCCCGACGTACCTGTGTGTTCGTATTTATGTCGGAGCAGAGAGCTGCTCTTCTGGAAGATCTTGTCACACAGGTCGCAGGCGTATAACCCACTCTCCGTCTTCCTCATCTTATTCCTGGAAGGGGTGGTGTCTGAGTCATTCTGCTCCTCCATGGTATACATCCCCTCTGAGCTTGTGTCCTGACGCTCCTCCTGAACAACAAATATAAATACATGTGAATATACACTCGGCCATTTTATTAGGTACAACACCCCATTCATAAAAATGGTTCGCTCCTACAGACAGTGAGTCATGTGGCTGTGGCTTGCTATATAAAAGCAGGCTGACAGGGACTGCATTTCAAACTCAAAGTAGACAGCCCTCTGCCCTGTAATGATGTTTAACATCGTCACATTCCTAGTGTACCTTAAATGTCCTTCGCCAAGCGAGGGAGAATGATGATCGGAGAGGTAACGTCCTTGATGTAAATCTGGAAGTTGAGCTTTAAAACAACCAACCTAAAGCTATTAATGTACCTCCTAGTAAGCTAACATATCTTGCTAGCACTCCTGTCAGGTAGCTAGCTACAGGTACCCTTAGCTGGCTAGCTAGTTTTATACTTTGGTAATTTATTCCAATACATTTCAGAATTCCCCAAAATATGTTTATGAATGTAGCTACGTTTTATAAGCTCCTCACTATGAGACTAAGCCAATTTGCCAATGGTAAACTCCATGTCTATATATATTTTTTAGCAAACTAGCTTCATACCGTTTTTTGACATGCGAAAATGCAGCCTTGTTGATTAATTTGACACTTTGTGGCCACCAGAGTTTGACATGTGACTACAGTTTGCTACTTTTAATTGTGGGTATCAACCCCGCAAGTGACCAAAGTTGTTCACTCGCTCCCTCGAGCTAAATCGAGGGGGCAAGGTAAGTGAATTGGACCTCCACTGCATCCGGTTTCGATGGGGATTCCCCCAAGGGAAAGTGGCTGGCGCAATAGCTGAGGGGGTAAAAATATTTTTGAGGGACTCCAGCATTTTTTTTGCAACTCAACTTCTTCTCTAAACTGCCATTTAGCTTGTTTGATTGCCTTGCGGAGTGAATAAATACACTTTATATTCTGCCATATTACCAGTCACCTTGCTATGGTTAAATGCGGTGGTTCGCGCTTTCAGTTTCGTGCGAATGCTACCATTTATGCACGGTTTCTGGTTAGGGTAAGTTTTAATAGGCACCGTGGGTACTACATCGCCTATACACTTCCTTATAAAATCAGTGTATGCGTCTAAATTATTTTCGCAAGCTACCTGGAACATATCCCATTCCAAGTGATCAAAACAATCCTGAAGCATGGATTCCGATTGGTCAGACCAACGTTGAATAGTTCAAAGCACGAGTACTTCCTGAGTTTCTGCCAAAAGGACGGGAGGAGCATGATGGAGTCGTGGTCAAATTTGCCAAAAGGAGGGCGGAGGAGGGCCTTGTAAGCATTATGTAAGTTTGAATAGGAATGGTCGAGTCTTAGCAGCACGAGTAGTACAGTCGATATGTTGATAGAACAGCGGCAGCCTTGACCTCAGATTCCCTAGTTACAATAAAGGCAGCCTCAGGATATGTTGGTTTCCAGTTTGCATAAAGTCCAGTGAAGTTCTTTGAGGGCCGTCGAGGTAACGGCTTGAGGTGGGATATAAAGAGCCGTGGCGATGACGGAGGAGAATTCTCTTGGGAGATAATATGGTCGGCATTTATTTGTGAGGTATTCTAGGTCGGGTGAACAAAAGGACTTAAGTTCCTGTATGTTTCTAGAATTACACCGTGAGTCATTAATCATGAAACAAACCCCTCCGCCCTTCTGCTTCCTGGAGAGATTTTTTCCTGTATGCGCGATGTACTGAGAATCCTGCTGGCTTTACCTACTCCGACAGACTATCCAGAGAGAGCCATATTTCCGTGAAACAAAGGATGTTACAGGCCCCGATGTCTCTCCGGAAAGAAATCCTTGCTCCATGCTCATCAATTTTGTTATCCAAAAACTGAACATTAGCGAGTAATATACTCAGAAGTGGTGGGTGATGTGCGCACCTCCTATGTCGAACCAGCAGGCTGCCTCGATTGCCTCTCCTCTGCCGGCGATGTTTTGGCTCGGCCTCTGGAATAAGTTCAATTGAACAAGTTCAACGCAGGTAGCCTAGTGTTTAGAGCATTGGGCCAGTAACCGAAAGGTTGCTGGATCGAATCTCCGAGCTGACAAGGCAAAATATCTGTCATTCTGCCCCTGAACAAGGCAGTTAACCCACTGTTCCCTAGTAGGCTGTCATTATAAATAACAATTTGTTCTTAACTGACTTGCCTAGCTATATAAAGGTTAAATAAAATTAAAAATTGCTCTGAGGAGAGTGAATAAAGGATTTGATACAGGGAAGTTGTAATGCTGGTAGTTCTGATGAGTTACCGCTGCTCTAATATCCAATAGTTCTTCCCGGCTGTATGTAATAAAACAAAACATTTCCTGAGCTAATAATGCTAAAAAATTGTACATAAAAAAACAAAAAGAGCAAAGTTTCCTAAGAGCTCGTCGTGATCCTGCCATCTCTGTTGGCGCCATCTTACTTATATACATGTGATTTACGTGAATATACAGTACCAGTCAAAAGTATGGACACACCTACTCATTCAAGGGTTTTTCTCTAATTTGACTATTTTCTACATTGTAGAATAATAGTGAAGACATCAAACTATGAAATACCACATATGGAATCATGTAGTAACCGAAAAAAAGAGTTAAACAAATAAAAATATATATTTCAGATTCTTCAAAGTAGCCACCCTTTGCCTTGACAGATTTTCACAATTTTTGCATTTAAAAAAAAAACTTTATTTAACTAGGCAAGTCAGTTAAGAACACATTTTTATTTACAAACCTAAAGTTGTATTACAAAAGTAGTTTGAAATGTTTTGGCAGAGTTTACAGGTAATTTTTTAGATATTTTGTAGTCAAGTTGCACAAGTTGGAACCGGTGTTTTTCTGGATCAAACACTTCAAATAAATGAACACTTTGGATATATATCGATGGAATTAATCAAACAAAAGGACCATTTGTGATGTTTATGGGACATATTGAAGTGCCAACAAAAGAATCTCATCAAAGGTAAGGCATGAATTATATTTTTATTTCTGCGTTTTGTGTCGTGCCTGCAGGGTTGAAATATGCTTTTCTCTCTTTGTTTACGGAGGTGCTATCCTCAGATAATAGCATCGTTTGCTTTTGCGGAAAAGCCTTTTTGAAATCTGACATGTTGGCTGGATTCACAACAAGTGTAGCTTTAATTTGCTATTTTGCATGTGTGATTTAATGAAAGTTTGATTTTTATAGTAATTTATTTGAATTTGGCGCTCTGCATTTTCCCTGGCTTTTGGCCAGGTGGGATGCTAGCATCCCACATATCCCAGAGAGGTTAAAACATGAAGGTCAGTCAATATGGAAAATTTCAAGAACTTTGAAAGTTTCTTCAAGTGCAGTCGCAAAAACCATCAAGCGCTATGATGAAACTGGCTCTCATGAGGACCACCAAAGGAAAGGAAGACCCAGAGTTACCTCTGCTGTGGAGGATAAGTTCATTAGTTACCAGCCTCAGAAATTGCAGCCCAAATAAACGCTTCAGAGTTCAAGTAGCAGACACATCTCAACATCAAAAGTGTTCAGAGGAGACTACGTGAATCAGGCCTTCATGGTCGAATTTCTGCAAAGAAATCACTACTAAAGGACAAAGATAAGATAAAGAGATTTGCTTAGGCCAAGAAACACAAGCAATGGGCATTAGACCAGTGGAAATTGGTTTCAACCGTAATGTCTCTGTGAGATGCAGAGTAGGTGTACGGATGATCTCTGCATGTGTAGTTCCCACCGTGAAGCATGGAAGAGGAGGTGTGATGGTGCTATGCTGGTGACACTGTCTGGGATTTATTTAGAATTAAAGGCACACTTAACCATCATGGCTACCATAGCATTCTGCAGCAATACCCCATCCCATCTGGTTTGCGTTTAGTGGGACTAAACATTTGTTTTTCAACAGGACAATGACCCAACAAACCTCCCGGCTCTGTAAGGGCTATTTGACCAGGAAGGAGAGTGATGGAGTGCTCCATCAGATGACCCGGCCTCCACAGTCACCCAACCTCAAATCAATTGAGATGGTTTGGGATGAGTTGGACCGCAGAGTGAAGGAAAAGCAGCCAATGCTCAGCATATGTGGGAACTTCAAGACAGTTGGAAAAGCATTCCAGGTGAAGCTGGTTGAGAGAATGCAAAGAGTGACCAAAGTTGTCATCAAGGCAAAGAGTGGCTACTTTGAAGAATTTGTTTAACACTTTTTTGGTTACTACATGATTCCATGTGTGTTATTTCACAGTTGATGTTTTCTCTATTATTCTACAATGTAGAAAATAGTCAGATACAGAAAAACCCTTGAATGAGTAGGTGTGTCCAAACCTTGATCTGGTACTGTATGTAATATAGTGTTTACTGTTTTTAAGTATCAATTCTAACAGTAATAGAGCAATGGAGAAGCCTGGAGAAGTAGTTTCATTGTCTGATTAAAACAGCAAACAAAATGTGCAGGACAATAATACAAACAAGTGATATGGATTTAGTTTTAAGTAGTTCATTGGTGTGTCATTCTGTTTCCCAGGAAAAAGAGAGTATCAGGAAGGGATGGTGTAGGTAGGCTGACTAATACCACTTCCTGTTTATGGCTCTCAGGGAATTATAACCTCGCCATAACAATTTCACAGTTAATCTTTTACTGGCTGAGTGAAAAATACCATCATGATGACATCATCCCACCTTGGTGTGTTGGCCCTGAAAACCAGTCCTTACCCTCATCATGACTCATCAATGGTGAGTAAAAACTTTTCATGAGCGTAGGCTACGGCTGAGTTGCAAATGGCACGGCATCCTATTCCCTTTTGACAAGGACCCATACAGCTCTGATCAAAATAGTGCACTATATAGGGAATAGGGTGCCATTTGGGACACAGTCAACAACTTTTGAGTATTCAGCAATGAGACACAGAGAGAAAGAGGAAGTGTGGCAGGCAGCAACATCATTAAGGAACTGATATATAATAGCTTTATGTGCAGTTATGGGTTTTAACAAGGCATGCTCTATGCCAATCGACTTAATAGTTAAGCATAATGCAACAACAAGTCAATGGTGAGACAGGACGCTGGGCGTTTAAACAGATTCCTACAGATCAATAGGTCTCTACAGTAAGTGCTGCCTCATGTCTTCTGGCTGGGTGACAGCAGCAGCAGCTCATGTCTGTGCTCGGGGAGTGATGGCTCTCACACATCTATCCATCATTACGGATTCATTACATGTCCTGGCTCTGACTTTACCACGGTATTAGAGTTTGCTGGCATAATTCAGCACTTTCTGTATAATGTAGAGTAATTTATTAGGCCATTTTCCTCTGTTGTATAGCATTGTCAAAACATTTTGACATTAACACTTTTAGTCATTTCACATTTTGAAATGTTTGGCAGTATACTCTAGCATGAATACCCACTTAATATCATTCTACTATTTCTCCCTACATCCCTGAGAGAGAAGGGAAGAGAGAGAGAGTGAGCGAGCGAGAAGAGAGGAGAGCTAGGTCTTCTCACTAGAGTCCTGTCCACCTTTCCCCCTCTCCTCCTCCTCCCAGCGCTGAAACAAAACAGTTCATCACAGGAGACAGACAGTGGTGCCAAAACACCACCGCCTCCACCCAGAGCTACAGGAGAGAAATTCATTCAGCTGGGAGCGTTCCCAGCTCGATAGGTGGAGCTTAACCTTCTCAGTATGGCTGAGCTGCAGGTGGAACAGAGCCAAAAGAATTGAAGCACTAAAGGGGCAACAGACTGACTCCTGAGTGTCGAGGCCTTGTTGTTTCACTCAAAACAAATAAGACACGGGTAGAATGAAAAATAGGAGGAATGATTACATCTCAGAACTTCCCATTCTTCCAGCACCTCCTCCCTCACTAAACCGGAGCCAAGTCAGGGGAGAGACTTAAGCAAGAGAACATGATTCTCAGTCATGCACCTGCAATACCGATCATGCTAGACTGTTTCCATATAACAGGGTCATTTTCTCTAACCGGCAAACACATTCAAATACATGTAGTTAAGGCCATACACACACAGCAGATGATTTCCTTGCAACTGACTGAATAAGAGCATCTGCTATGTAAATGACCAAAATGCAATGTAAATGTAAACTGCTGCTTTCTCTTTAGGGGTCTAAGCTGGGTTACTGTAAAGAACTTTGTGACTGTTGCTGTGAAAAGAGCTAAACAAATACATTTAAATTACGGATTGGTTGATCTACTGATTTACAAACCTTGATGCCGTTGATCTGCAGTGTGGTCTTCTCCTGTGTCTCTGTCCCTGCAGGGCTGCTGGCTGTAGCTGTAGTGGTATAGGTGTAGGCCAACTGTGGGATGAGGATAGTCTGGTTGTTATTGGTGGTGAGCGCCCGGAGACAGGGCACACCCGTGCTGCCCTGATCAGTGATGGCATAGATGGTCCCGCTGGGCAGCTGAGTGGTCATGATGCTGATGGGGTTGGCACTTTGTGGGCCGGCGGTGTAAAAGGACAAGGTTTGGCTAGTCATGTGGTGGCCTGCGGCGCCGGCAGAGAGCGGAAGTTCTTTCTTGGTTGTGCAAGTCTTCGTCAAGTTCAGGGGTTCGTCCTGATGGGAGTAAACAGTGGCTTGGTAAGAGGCTGCGGTGGCAGCGGTCTCATCTCGGAGGGGCTTTGGTAGCGACAGGTCCAGGGGGACCTCCGTGCTGTCTGAGGAGGAGGGTTTGGCTGGGACGGCCCCCCCGGTGGTCAGGTTTAGTGGTGTAGGGGAGGCCGGGCAGGGCCCAGAGCCGTTAACCTCAGCCGGAGTGGCCTCAGCTGGGCTGGACTGCATCAGGGTGGGGCTCTCTGTGTTCTGCTCTGATCTGACTTTAGGGGACACAACAATGGCCCCATGACACTCAGACAAGGGCCCTTCTTCCTCAGACGGAGGGGTCGGGGCCCCTAGTGAGACCTGACCGCTCTGCATCTTGTCAAACCACTTCTTGACTACGTCGGCAGGCAGGCTGACCGAGTCGGAGATCTTGCTGAGCTCCTCCTTGGTGGGCTCAACATTTAAGGCGAAGTAGGCCTTGAGGAGGGACAGAAGGTTCTTGGGCTGGTCCCCGAACCCCTCAGACAATAATGAATCGATGGCAGACTTTGATTTGTCACCATTGATCCTGAGGCCTGAGGCTTTCTTACAGTGCTTGAGTGTGTGGAGAGCGTCCAGACCATTGGGGCACTCATTACAAAGCAGGCAGGTCTTAGTAGTCTCCTCTTCCATCTTCTCCTCTTTGCTCCTGGGGGGCCTGCTAACTGTCAGGTCCTCTGGGAGTTTCTGCTGGGTCTTGCTGGAGGGCTCTGTGGCAGCCTGGCCTGGTGTTGTAGCCAGGGTCGGGGGCTCCTTTTTCAGGTTCTGGGCAGTGAGCTGGGTCTGTGTCTGGCTGGGGTCCAGGCTGTAGTTGATGATGATCTTGGTGGCGTTGCCATCCTGACCCATAATGGGCAGACTGATGGCTGAGATGAGCTGCTGGTGAGGAACACCTGTCGCCCCCATGCCAGTCCCCGCTGACTTAGCATTGTTCTCCAACATCTGTCTGATCATGTTACTGTCCACCGCCACCTTCAAGATTAAGATGAAAATGGTTTGCGCATTGTTTAATAAGTCATTGTACAAATAGCAACAACAAGCACATTACAAGTATTTCATGAATTCAAAGTTGTATTTTGGTATTATATTATGATACCCATTAACTGTTTCAAAAGCAGCAGCTACTCTTCCTGGGGTCCACACAAAACATGACATAATACAATACATTAATAGACAAGAATAGCTCAAGGACAAAACTACATAAATGTAAAAAAGGCACACGTATCCTACATATCAATACATACACACAAACTATCTAGGTCAAATAGGGGAGAGACGTTGTGAGGTGTTGCTTTATCTGGGTTTTTTTAGACCAGGTATGCTGCTCATTTGAGCAATATGAGATGGAACGGAGTTCAATGCAACCATTGGTCTGTATAATACTGTGCGCTTTCTTGAATTTCTTGAATTTGTTCTGCATTTGGGGACTGTGAAAAGACCCCTGGTGGGAAAAGACTGTGAAAAGACCCCTGGTGGGATAAGGGTGTGTGTCAGGGCTGTGTGTAACTTGACGGTGCAAACCATTTGGGATTTTCAACACATGAATGGTTCTTATAAAAAGAAGAAGTGATGCAGTCTGCCTCTCATACAGTCAGTATCTCCTGTACTTGAATTACAAATACATCACTAAATAAAGAGTACTATTTTTAATCCGATATACAAATTCACAAATCACCTTCAAGACGTTCTGTAGGTCTGCCAGGTTGATGCTGATCGGAGAGACCAGGCCCATGGTGGGGAGCATCACCGCCTGCACCGCGCCCTGCAGTGGGGCAGCCGCACCCCCGTTGAACACCCCTCCTCCGTGACCGTTCACTCCTGCTGCCCCCGTTGCTGGAGACACTACCATGGGTTTGTACTCGTAGTCCATTGGCTCACTCTTGATCTGGTTGAGGGGTAGCTGTTCCTGCAAGGGTTTGTCTCGGGTCTGGGTGCGTGTGGTGGAGGAGGGCGAGGTGGGCATGGCTGGGGATGGGCATTGGGAGGCCTTGGCGGGCAGGGGTCGGCCGTTGACTGCTGAGATCACGCCGATGCACTTCTTACTGCTGATGTGGGAGCTGTAGGAGCCGGAGTGGGAGAAACGCTTCTTACAGTTGGAGCACTCGTATGGCTTCTCTCCTGTAGGGACACACACACACACACACACACAAGACCTCCATTAGGAGCAGAAGTAAATGAATAAACCTCCCAGGGAAAAAGGGTCTAATGCATTTCAAAAATGCTTAAACGCTGAGGTAATGGCACCATTGGGAAATACTCTTTAATTGTTGGCCGGCTCGCCAACACAAACACAATTATATCACATTAGGACAGAGCACAATGCTCTGAAACTCAATCAAGGACACATAAATACACAGAGTTACTAAACATAAATATTTGTTTGACGGAAACAGAAACATCTGGGCGGATGGCGTGGCCAATAGTAACTAACTTCTACAATTACCGCAACGCTTTTCCACATTAAAGAATACACACGCACATACACAAACAAACACACACACACACACACACACACACACACAAACAAACAGGGCTGCCATGGTGACTGAGGGGTCCACTCACCGCTGTGGATGCGTAGGTGCTCCTTCAGGTGATGCTTGTACTTAAATGCTTTTTCACATTCAGTGCACTTGAATTTTCGGTTGCCCCCCGACTGTGTCATGTGCCTCTGTCAGACAAAGGAAGAAAGGGGAGAGTGGATGGTCAGTCATACAAAAAATCACTTTGTACTAGTAAAAATGTACGCAAGAGTAACATTGGACAATGGCCATTGGACCCAAAAAATCCAATCCTGGGAAATGAAATGGTCAAAATGTCTAAAAAATTGTTTTAGTTATGAGGGAATACTGATCAACACCTACTTTCCCACTTCCTGGGTTTTGGACACAAATTTCACATCACATTACCTCACATCACATTAATCTTCATACACTACATGGTGCTGCACGTAGTAGTTGACAAACAGCAGATATCTAGCGTTATGTTACCAGGTACCTGGTCTCTGCCAGCTTTGTGGGCACTCATGTGTCTCTCCAGCTGAGTGCGGTAGGCGAAGGTGTAGCTGCACTGGGAGCAGCTGAAATTGTCCTCGCTCTTCTCGTGGCGCAGCTTGATGTGCTCCTTCAGGGACGTGTAGCGCTTGTAGCCGCGGGCACAGTAGGGACAGGTGAGGAGCTGTGAGAACGCATCCGGAGTGCCTGGTGGGTGAGGAGAGCGAGAGGAAGGGAGCATGTAAGCGTGTGTGTGTGTGTGTGTGTGTGTGTGAGTGAAAAAGAAGGGTGTGTGTAGTATGGAAAGGGGGCTAGTGTGTAGAGTAATCAGAGGGTCAATAGATAGTAAGGGTCATTTGATTATGATGATTGATAGACACAGGAGCTCTGGACTGTTTTCTCTTTTAACTTATTTCACCAGGTACTAAGCGATCCGCTATTAAGACTCACAGTTTCCACACTAACTACATAACAGATGCAACATACTCTCACTTGCATTCAAGCGAGCTGGATACTGTTGGTAATTTACTAATATCATAGTAGGTATTGTAAATGTGCAATCAACGGCACTAGTATACACGAGTAATGTCTTTGAAATATTGGAAATCTAAGCCTATTTCTTTCTCTAAAAAAACACCCACTGGTTTCAAATGAATGCCCAGACATCCAATAAAAGCCTGCTGGAGACACGGTAGAACACGGTGAGAAGACATAATGCACACCGGGCTCCAGTTCCTCAGGGTTGTTTCCTGCTCCAGTGGGTCCCACACAGGTAAAGTATTACCTGTTAACAGGTGATGTATTAAGCCTCCCTACTGGCCACACATAATGTCTCTCACACACACATTATCGCCCAGGTACTAGTGAATCATCACTGACACAGGTGTGAGACATTTGCTCAGGTGTTGCTGTCTTCAAACTCTCTGGGGATGACAGGTACCAGCCAAAAGCTCTTAGGCCATAAAAGCCCAGTCTGTCTCCATTCACAGCTGTGTGTGTGTCTACGTGTGTGTGTATGTGCGTGTGTGTGTGTGTGTTAATGTGGGGGGTGTTAACACCTTTAGAGGGAGATACAGAGGCCCGAACAACAAAACAAGGCGCTGCCTGGGGGGGGGTGTCAACGTACAAAGTATTTTTTGGTGGGATGTGTGCTACCCCTGCTCTGTACTGAGCTTGTCTCAGAGTGGAATCTATGGCTAATCAGTGACACTATTTAATGAAAACTGGTACTTTGAACCAGTACAAAGCAGAGGAGCGGTGAAGTGAGGTATGTATGTTGTGTGTGCGTGAGAAAGGTGTGCAGGTGAGGTCTGTGTGTGTGTGTCTTTACCATTCTCGTCATGTCCGCTGGCCTCGGGCGTCCCCTGGCGGGGCTCGTCCTCAGGGGCTTCTGGGTAGATGATGGTCGTGTCTCCCTGCTGCAGTATCTCCTCCACCAGAGCGTCTGTATTGCCGTCATCCTCCCCATCAGAACCACACTCCTCCCTCACTGAAACACAGGGACAGGCAACTATTTGGACAAGAACATGAGGAAAGGGACATCAAAGATCCTCTCCATTGTTATAAAACATCACAATTGTAATACATTATAACTGTGACCTACAACTAGGTGAGTTAGTACATCTGATGTATCCCTAGAATCAACCCATCCCAATGCAATAGACTTCAAACATAAACGCCTCACTGCCTCCTCAAACCCCAGGCCGAGATCAACCTCCTCTCTGGATAAGAAAGAACAACCTGGCCACTGTGGGAACTAATATCCTAATATACCAGTAAATGAGATTCGTTATCAGGGAGCATATTCTCTCCTCCGCATCACATTTGCTGCCGTTGCGCCACTAATGAGGGCTAATTAAGGAGCTAAATAAGGCTGTAGGAAACAGCATAACTCGAGGACACATTTAGGAAGTGGAACGCTTCCGTCTCTCTGCTCTGCTTCGCTTCCTGAAGCACGTACACAACAGGGTATAGCGTGTCAGCAGTTAAAACAATAAAGAAATACACCTAGTTATTATCATTATTACTAACCCTTATTTTACCAGGTAGGTTGACAGAGTAGGAACACATTCACTTTGACAGGAAGTGAGAGAGTATGATTATAAAACACCTAACGGCATTGTTTACCTCCCTAAAGAGAGACAACTTTTATTTACTGAGCAGATGTATCAGTCTAGGGGAATTTAATTCTCCTGTTAGTTTCTTAAGTGTCAAGGTTTTTTCGAGTGTGTAAAGGGCTGTGATAGTGAAACCCAGCTGTGTGTTGCTGTGTCAGAGGGGAGCTTGTATGCTCCGTGACTCAGCCAGGCAGGCCCAGTAAATTCCAACAGCCCTTCTACTTAACAGGGCCCATCCCTTGGCTGACTCTTTCCTAGCTCTCTCCTGTGCACTATAACAGCGATGAGACAAGGTGAGAAATGGACGGTTCCACTACACGGAACACACATCCCTACGCCAACGCCTCGGTACACACACACACACACACAGTTACTGGTTACCATGGTTATTAAACACATTCAGCCGAACCTCCTCCATCCCGCCGCCTCACAGCAAAAAAGGAGAGGTAGGAGAAGGAGAGCGAGTGAAAGTGAGTGGGAAAAAAAATCCAGTGGCCAACACAGTGTATGTAAGAAAGAGAACAAGAGATACAGAGGGAGAGAAAAAGAGAGATGTATTCACCAGGTGCTGAGAAAGTCTGACTGCAGGATTATATCCATCCTCAATATAGGATGGAGGGGGAGAAACAGATGAGTGCCTCCCAACCCTCACATTAAGCCACAGCGTTACTTCCCATGGCCTCAATGGATCCCTCACTCTCTCTCTCAACCATTCAGAAATGTCTTCAGTTTTTCACCGTTGAGCTAGATTTGTAAGATTACATTTTTCTTGCAGTTCAATGTTCTTTTAATAACATTAAGCAGCTAAATAACAACCTATTTCAACAGTCACACATGTTGCTGTTTTCTGTATCTACAGTCCACTACCCTGGCCTGAAGTTACCTGATCCCTGCCTCACTCAGGGTCTCAGAATAATGTAACAGCCTACATCTCCAACACACACACCAACCCGGGAGACTGAATGTAGAGTGTGTGTGTGAGATAGGGTTGCTCTGGCAGTCGGCACTGAGGTGTTACAGGTCTCTGGTTGTTACGGTTACGGCCCCATTCACCTTCTCTCTCAGACCTCTGCTACAGTAAATAACAGCTGAAGGCCACAAGGGTCAAAGCCAGTCAGGCAGTCTATGAAAAGTCAGTTTATCAGCATGTTTCAACATGGTCAAACATGACACATGGACGTGAACTCACTGAAGCATGAGTGGAAAACTTGAACAGGTTCTGGAGTTATCGGACTAGACTCTAAAGAAGATTTATAAAATATGTATTTTGTAATTGTCGGTGGCAGGGCTTGCAAACTATTACAGACTACAAAGGGAAACACAACCGCAAGCTTCCCAATGACGCGAGCCTACCAGACGAGCTAAAAGGCTTTTATGCTCACTTTGAGGCAAGCAACACTGAAGCATGCATGAGAGCACCAGCTGTTATGGATGACTGTGTGATCACGCTCTCCATAGGTCAACATTCACAAGGCCCCGGGGCCAGACAGATGACCAGGACGTGTACTCAGAGCATGCACGGACCAACTGGCAAGTGTCTTCACTGACATTTTCAACCTCTCCCTGACCGAGTCTTTTTTACCTACATGTTTCAAAATATATATATATATATTTTACCTTTCTTTAACTAGGCAAGTCAGTTAAGAACAAATTCTTATTTTCAATGACGGCCTAGGAACAGTGGTTGTAATATTGTAAATGTAATACATGTGAACATAGTGGACAACTGTTTTCTGACGTGAACATTTCAGCTCAACATATGAAAACAGCTATTTCACATGTTTTTGTTTGTTTAGGTATGTAATAAAGTGGCATGGCGTTGAAAAGCAAGTGATACACTGTTCAAGATAAAATATTGTAAACATCTTTAATCAATATGATTACATTTGACATGATCACTTAGACCTGATATTTTAATATGACCCCACCTAGGATTTGAACTCAACATCTCTGAATTTGTGTTAGACTGAACTTTCTGTTGTGCCACAAAGTCTGTAAAATGTTTAGAAGCGGCAGAGGCTGCTGAGGGGAGGACGGTGCAAATGGAGATTTACTGAGATTTACTTTGAAGTCCAAAGTGTAGGAATCCAAGTAAAATGTGTTATTGATATGGCGTCGTAGCAGGAAGATCAGAATACCGTGAACCAAAAAGTTCAAATCCCAGGTGAGGACATGTTGAATAATAATTGCTGTATAAATAAACATCCACAATGTAATTGTGTGTGTCAAATATATCTGTTGAAAACACTTTGACTGCGTGACGTGTGAAAAATATCCACATGTGAAGTGTTCCAAAACCACATGGTTTCATGGGAAATATTTTGTTACGGTAAGAGGCGGGGACATCCTAACGACTCATTTATATTTGCAGGGCATCACCTGTGTAATCTCAAACCTGTGTGAAAAATATCCGCATGTGAAGTGTTCCAAAACCACATGGTTTCATGGGAAATATTTTGTTACGGTAAGAGGCTTGATAGAGAGTTCATAAAGTGACTGACCACCATGGCCATCAGAGGAGGCTGGTAACTACTCCCTATAACTCTTCCCAGCAGCCTCTAATGGCCATATTCACAATTCCTGGAACCTAGCTAAGCATTTGCATTGGTTTAGTCTCGTATTGCCAAATCTCTTCCAAAAAGGCTCCCCCTCTCCTTCCCCCCATGGTGGCCGTTGTTCAGGGACTACTTGTTTATTACGTGAATAGCGACCTTGATCCTTGATATAAAAATCCTCTTTCCTTGTTGTGCTTAAATAAAGAGTTCAATTCTAGCTTACGCTAGAAGGCCAGAATCATCAGAACACCCACACACCATCTCTGTAACCTGATACAGAGGGGTCCCATGAGTCAAACTATACAAGACGACCACATCAGCATTTCCTGTCCTGGGTGAGCTGGACTCACCTTTGACCCCTACTTCCTGTGGCCGTGCATCCTGCCCCTACTAGGTGTCTTCTATCGGGGAAGGAGAGGGGGAGCCAGCATGTCTGAGATAAGCAGTGAGTGATAGACCCAGTCTGTTAAAATAATCTTGAAACAACAGGATGCAAGCCAGTGGGATCCGGGATGAATGTGAGGTTTATCTTATCTATGCTCGGGATGATTTACTTAACTTGAGATCAGTATTATCAGAGAGTCAGTCCCTGAGTATCCACCACACAACTTTCCCAGTGCTCTCTCTCTCTCTCTGTCAGTTTCCCTTTCCTTTCCTGTTCTTCCATGGTGTCTTAACTTACTGACTGAGAGTATCATGACTTAAGCCCTACAGGAATTTATTATGTGCTCCCCAATGCCCATGACTCCTGCTGTAGCTATTATCCTGAGTTAGGGCATTCGAATGTTTTATTGAGACTCATCTTCAGGGGAAACGCATGGCCCATTGCAGACGAGCTATTAGGTGAACAGCAGTGACCAGACAGAAGGAATTTACTCAAACGAAATCATCATACTGTGTATCGACCATATGACGTGAGCACATGCCATGCCTAATAACACGCTAATCTTACAGCGTGGAAAGAACTCTGTATATTTCCATAAGGCAGGTCAGTTAAACCTGGGTTTCATGAGATCATTGTATTAGTTCCCTCCACTGACTATATATTAGTGGCTACCTCCTAGTATTAAACCACACATTCTCCTTTCCTCTCCTCCCTACCCATTCACTCTGAACTGAACAGAGAATACTGTCATTAATGAATCAGTAATGGAACAAATCCCACCTCAATACATTTTTTTCACCTCTCCTTGGTACATAGAATCATCCGGCCTCTTCATTGAGGCAATGCTTTACTCCAAGGGCTGTGGCAGTACTACAGTGGATATTCATTTAGAACTAAATGAGTAATGACAGTGAGCAGGGGGCCAGTGATACCATATGATCAGGGGGAATGATTCAGGAAGAGAGGGGGAAAACGGAGGGAGGGAGTGAGGGGACTGCAGCAGAGTGAAAACCACGTCAAGGCTTTAATTTGAGCGAGCGCCACAAGCAGCCAGGGTAAGGGAAAGATGAGTGGGTGGCTGCAGCTTTCAATGGTTACGCCGACCTGGAGTACCGACAACTGTTTTCCAGAGAGAGAGCGAGAGAGCGAGAGCGAGAGCGGGATGTGTTTGTTTTAAAAGGAAAAGGGCTGAGACTTGCGTTATGTTTCATCGGTATATTCCCACAGAGCTGGCGTTTATTAGAGAGAAAAAGAGAGCGAGAGGGACGAGGAGAGAGAGAATTAGGAGAGAGAAAGGAGGAAGGGAGAAGGAATGTGCCTGATCGGGCATGGATCTGGCCAGCAGCCAGCTTTCTAAAGCCTCGGCAATTTAAGTAGAACTCATGCTTTTGAAGTGTTTAATGTTCTCAGAGACCAATGGCATTCCTCCCCAACTTCCCCTTTAAGAGGGACGATGCAGATAGACAGGGGTGGATATGGCATAATAGTGATGTCAATGACAGCAGGATCTGTCTGCAGAGTAGGCTACAGTATGTCAGTCAGGTGTGAGACAGCTGTTGAGAGCTTGAAACTGTCTGCATCACAGGCAGTCCACAAAAATAAATGCTCAACTCTGTTCTGTATTGGCAGCTATGCTGATTACCTCTATCTAACCATGAAGACATTCTGTCCTATAAGTCTGTTTACATACATAGTCACCATGATCTAAACACAGCTCTGTCAAATAACCTGTCCCTTCCATGTCATCCACTAGCTAACATACTTAGTAAATGTCACCCACTGCACATACCATAGCTAAGACACTGGGCAAACTGAACCAGCTCCATACAATATAATCAACGATCCAAATCAAACAGCCCTGCAAATGTCCTGTTACATTGCATGTACAATGCATTCAGAAAGTATTCATTTCATTACAGCTTTACTGTAAAATTGATTAAATAAAAAAATGTCCTCAATCTACACACAATATGCCATTATGAACAATGCGAAAACAGGTTTTTAGAAATTGTATTAAAACATTTTTAGAAATGTATTGAAAAAAAAAAAACTTATTTACATAAGTATTCAGACCTTTTGCTATGAGACTCAAAATTGAGCTCAGGTGCATCCTGTTTCCATTGATCACCATTGAGATGTATCCACAGCTTGATTGGAGTCCATCTGTGGTAAATTCAATTGATTGGACATGATTTGTAAAGGCACACACCTGTCTATATAAGGTCCCACAGTTGACAGTGCATGTGAGAGCAAAAACCAAGGCATGAGGTCGAAGGATTTGTCTGTAGAGCTCCGAGACAGGATTGTGGCGAGGCACAGATCTGGGGAAGGGTACCAAAACATTTCTACAGCATTGAAGGTCCCCAAGAACACAGTGGCCTCCATCATTCTGAAATGGAACAAGTTTGGAACCACCAAGACTCTTCCTAGAGGTGGCTACCTGGCCAAACTGAACAATAGGGGGAGTTGGTCAGGGAGGTGACCAACTACCCAATGGTTACTTTGACAGAGCTCCAGAGTTCCTTTGTGGAGATGGTTGTCCTTCTGGAAGGTTCTCCCATCTCTGCAGCACTCCGCCAATCAGGCGTTTATGGTTGAGTGGCCAGACGGAAGCCACTTCTCAGTAAAAAGCACATGACAGCCCGCTTGGAGTTTGCCAAAAGGCACCTAAAGGACTCTGACCATGAGAAACAAGATTCTCTGGTCTGATGAAACCAAGATTAAACTCTTTGTGCTGAATGACAAGTGTCACGTCTTGAGGAAACATGGCACCAACCCTACGATGAAGCATCGTGGTGGCAGCATCATGCCTTGGGGATGTTTTTCAGTGGCAGGGACTGGGAGACTAGTCAGGATCGAGGGAAAGATGAACAAGCAAAGTACAGAGAGGTCCTTGATGAAAACCTGCTCCAGAGCGCTCAGGACCTCAGACTGGGGCAAAGGTTAACCTTCCAACAGGACAACAACCCTAAGCACACAGCCAAGTCAATGCAGTAATGGCTTCGGGACAAGTCTCTGAAAGTCCTTGAGGGGCCTGGACTTGAACCCGAAAACTGAAAATAGCTGTGCAGCAACGATCCCCATCCAAAATGACAGAGCTTGAGAGGATCTGCAGAGAAGAATGGAAGAAACTCCCAAAATACAGGTGTGCGAAGCTTGTAGCGTCATACCCAAAAAGACTTGAGGCTGTAATCACTGCCAAAGGCTCTTCAACAAAGTATTGAGTAAAGGGTTTGAATACTTATGTAAATGTCATATTTCAGTTTTGTTTTCTTTATACATTTGCAAAAATGTTTTTGCTTTGGCATTATGAGGTATTGTGTGTAGATTGATGAGGGGAAAAAACGATTTAATCCATTTTAGAATAAGGCTGTCATTTTTTGGGGAAAAAGTCTAGGGGTCTGAATACTTTCTTGGGGACCAAACAATTAATTCCCATTCAAAATCCTATTTTCCCAAACCTAACCTTTAAGCGAACCCTAATCTTAACCCGAACCCCAAACCCTAACACTAATTGTAACCCTAACCCTAAACCTACTGTAACCCCTAAGCCTAAAATAGCCTTTTACCTTGTGATGTCCCTATTTCTGAACTTCTGGTCCCCATAAGGACAATAAAAACAAAAACACACACGCATATATACACACCACGAGCTAATTCTCTATGCGAGATTGCCTTGGTACAGCTGTTGAAATGTTAACATCCTTTAATAACACCTCACATTGTTGTGTTTTGGGGCGTGACGTCAGACTCGTCCCGCGGTGATGTCAATTTCACGTGTGTGTGTGTGTGTGTGTGTGTGTGTGTGTGTATATGTAGGATTGTGCGTGTGTATATACTGTTTGTGTGAGTATGTGTGTAAGGTAAGCTTAGTTCAGTCACAGCGCGGTACAGCACTCCAATGCCCACTGGCAACATAAAGCTCTCACCATGGCAGGTCTATTTTGGAAAGCTGAAGGTCCCTACCCTGGTGGCATTGTCCTGTTTAAATATGAGGATTCCTGTCTTCGAGTTAACCCTGCAGCCTGTAGTACCCGTTTCATTTCACTGTATCACAGTTACACGGTAGGTAGAGCCCGGTCAAGGTACTAGCTATTCTTTACTGGCATCACCTTTACTGAGTTCAGTACAAGGAAAAATCAGTAAATCGGTACATCAGTAAACGCTCAGCAAAAAGCACACAGAGAAACAGACACGGAGAGAGGGAGACGGAGATCTGTGTGCGTGCGTGTGTGTGTGCGTGAGACCATCACCTTCATCCCAGCGGTCTCCGTTGTGATCTTCACTGGGTACGTTGCTGTCACAGTCAGCCCCGTCTGCCAGACTCCCGTCCTCCTCCACGATGTGCAGCTTGTCCTCATCATCTGAATCTGAGCCTGGGGCCTTCACTACATTACTGTAGTTGGTTACTGTTGGCAGAGAGAGAGGAGAGGGCTTGGTCATTTCACTGTCTATCAACCGTTAATATGATAGAAATGAGACGTGATTTAAGACAATGAAGATGGAAGGTGCTGTATTGGATGAGAGAATGGTCCCCAGTAGGGATGCAAATTTTGGTCAGTTTTGCTGCCAACTAACTGACCATCATTAACCGGTCAACAAACGGTTACATTTTTTCCAAACAGTATAATGACGTGGCCAACAGAACAAACTATCAGAGATCTTCATATAATGATGAGATGCTTATGTTTCTGCCTTAACAATGGGAGTCGTCTGAAGGCAGGAAACAAGCTTAGGCCCAAAATAAGCCCATAGAAACGCAATGGACATATTTTGGCGAGTGAAACCTCTCACTTCGCCTCTTCCTCTCTGATACATACAGTACATGCATACACGGACCGGACATTTTTCACGAAGAGCTTAATGGAAACATGCAACAATAGCAAGCCTACCGTCTTACAGGCAACAGGTGATAGTCTATTATTGAACATTGCAACTCCTGTAATGAAGCAGCTAATGAAACTTTCTTTTTTTCAAACATTTGCCAAAATGCAGTTTGCGGGAAACACAGTTCTAAACAGAGCTCCTAATGCCGGCAGTTCCAAATGTGACAGAGATGAAAATCTATAAACCATAAGCATGACAGGTGGTCAAATGTATTTTCAGGCAGCTAACAGATTAACGGTTAACCATTAACATCCTTAGTCTCCAGTCTTGGAATATAGTTAATTATGCCTGCAGACTAGCCAAATCTAGACCAAAATATGCAAATCAAATGCAGGCTAAAGCCAAAGCACGTCATTAACTAACAACCAAGGAAACAGAGCACTCCTGAATGGTATCTTCTCAACACAGGATGGCTTTTCTCAAACCACCTCTCCTAAATTCAGTATTTTTCTCCTGGAGGTGCCCATAGCCAGCGACATCCATTCCATTTCAGCGTTAGTTTACACAGTGGAATGGGAGATAAGGGAAGTGGCCTAAAGTCTAATTATCTGTGGTATGCTAAGGTATGTGCTAGCCTAGCCTAGCATCGCACACTGACATACTATTATACAGCAGGAGAACAGAGCGCTCTGTGAAATGGTTATGTACGGCTTATGAATATGATCTGTATGGGTTATAAATGTCATGTAATGTAATGACGTGTTCAGACCCATAAGCGGATGTAGAGTAAAGGGAAATATTCATATATTGAGACTCATGTGCTTACTCATAGCCAATGGCCTATATAAATAGCCTATAGTCAACATAACCTAATCCAAGGCTGACTCCATATTAAACCTTTAACTCTCACCTCCCCCATCCATGTGTACATCTTTACCTCTACCTCTTTACCTCTATTATTACTGGCAGAGTGAGATGTGTAAGGGTCTCTTTCTCTCTCTCTCTGTCTGTGTGTGTGTGTGTGCTACAGAGTTAGAGCGCTAAGAGAGCCTCAGTCTACAGAAGTGATTATTAGAGACATACATAACACTGATGCTCTACAGCAGGTGGGTGTGGTTGCTTGCGAGTGCGCTAGTTGTGCGCGGGTCAGCTGTTTGTTCACCCGCACCCGCCCGCAATTGCTAATAATCTATCAGCAACTACCTGACTATATGTGATAAAGTGAAAATCTGAGGCCCGCACCTGACCCTAACCCGCTAATATAGAAAATGCTCTATCGGCTACAGTCAATTTCTATTATTTTTTTACAGGAAAGTCAGTTTTTTTGTTGTTGCCTGATTTAGATATGTTTCTGCTTATAATTTCCAACATTTAGATAGGCTATTTGTTAGTCAACCTGTCTATAATTAGATACATGCAGTTTCTCATCTGTCATAAAATGTTGCCCTAGAAGACTAAATAAACCCTTGCTCACCAGAATGTAATAAATCGATAGAATTGAATGCTTCAATCTAGTTGACAGCGGTAAAGGTATCTGTCATCTCTGCTTCTTACACAGAGCAAAGGTGTTAAGGGACCGGGAATAAAATGCAATAACAAAACAAACAAAAAAAGTTACGTGCAACATTTTCAAATGATCGGTTGTAAGGAAATAGAAAGTTGTGAAAACAAACCAACATGTTTCTGATTTCAGTTCGGCTTGGATGCATATTTTAAGTGGTTAAAATAATATCAGCTTTTATGATGCTGATATTGATGATGAAACCGTGGATGGATGGCTGAATATAAACAGTGCAGTTATTCCCTCTTCAAGGAAATCAAACAAGAAAAATGCCGGTGAAGGGACAAAGTAGAGTTGCAATTTAACGGCTCAGACGTGAGACTTATGTCTACAGGAAAGCACAGACTACAAAAAGAAAACCAGCCACGTCATGGACACCGACGTCACACTTCCAGACAAACTAAACACCTTCTTTGCCCGCTTTGAGGATAATACAGTGCCACCATTGCGGCCCACTACAAGGACAGTGCCTCCCCCCTTCTCCTCCGTGGCTGACGTGAGTAAACATGTTAACCCTCGCAAGGCTGCTGGCCCAGACGACATCCCTAGCCGCGTCCTCAGAGCATGCACAGCTGGCTGGTCTGTTTACAGACATATTCAATCGCTCCCTATCCCAGTCTGTTGTCCCCACATACTTCAAGATGGCCACCTTTGTTCCTGTACCCAAGAAGGCAAAGAATTTAAATAAACGACTACCGCCACGTAGCACTCACTTCTGTCAACATGAAGTGCTTTGAGAGACTAGTCAAGGATCATATCACGGCCACCCTAAACCCACTTCAGTTTGCATACTGCCCCAACAGGTCCACAGACGATGCAAATCAATCGTCATCACACTGCACACTGCCCTATCCCTTCTGGACAAGAGGAATACCTATGTAAGAATGCTGTTTATTGACTACAGCTACAGGTCTCAACCCCGCCCTGTGCAATTGGGTCCTGGACTTTCTGAAGGGCCGCCCCCAGGTGGTGAAGGTAGCAAGCAGCATCTCTACTTCGCTGACCCTAAACACTGGGGAGAGCTCATACTCCCTGTTCACCCACGACTGCGTGGCCATGCACGCCTCCAACTCAATCATCAAGTTTGCAGACGACACAACAGTAGTGGGCTTGATTACCAACAACGACGAGAAAGCCTACAGGGAGGAGGTGAGGGCACTCGGAGTGGAGAAGGTGATACGTTTTATATTCCTCGGCGTACACATCACAGAGAAACTGAAATGGTCCACCCACACAGACAGTGTGGTGAAGAAGGCACAATAGCGCCTCTTCAACTTCAGGAGGCTGAAGAAATTTGGCTTGTCCCCCAAAACCCTGACAAACTTTTACAGATGCACAATCGCGAGCAATCTGCCGGGCTGTATTGCAGCCTGGTACGGCAACTGCACCTCCCTCAACCACAAGGCTCTCCAGAGGGTGGTGCGGTCTGCACAACGCATCACCGGGGGCAAACTACCTGCCCTCCATGACCCCTACAGCACCCGATGTAACAGGAAGGTCAAAAAGATCATCAAGGACAACAACCACCCGAGCCATTGTCTGCTCACACTGCAACCCTCCAGAAAGCGGCGTCTGTACAGGTGCATCAAAGCTGGGACTGAGACACTGACAAACAGCTTCTCTCTCAAGGCCATCAGGCTGCTAAACAGCGATCACTAACTCAGAGAGGCTGCTGCCTACATTGAGACCCAATCACTGGCCACTTTAATAAATGGATCACTAGTCACTTTCAACAATGCCACTTTAATGCCACTTTAATAATGCTTACATATCATACATTACTCATATCATATGTATATACTATATTTTATATGATCTATTGCACCTTGCCTATGCCACTCGGCCATCGCTCATCCATATATTTATATGTAGATATTCTCATTCACCCCTTTAGATGTGTATATACTAGGAAGTTGTTAGATTACTTGTTAAATATTACTGCACTGTCTCAAGGAGTTAATATTAAAGGTATGTGAGAGGTTATATCCAGATTTCAGTTTCCATTAAACCCATCTGAACAGTAGGCTACAGTCCCCTTGACGTGCCATAGGCCTATTTGAAATCCCGGTCTTGTGACTGTTGAATTTGTATAGCACCTCACAATCATCACACACAACATTCTCTTTTACCACTTCACCAAAACATTCCCAAACATTACTTTTATGTCCCTCCTTTGGTCAAAAATCTATTTCGCTGCTTTTCTCTGATTTAATTAAACTCCGACATTGTCCCTTTTGCCTCTGTGGAAAAACTCAATTTTCTGCCCATTCCAAATAACTTTGGGTGCGCGTACGGTTAGGCCCTAAAGCTTAGGCTTATGCACTAATGCCAGATAGCCTAAAAGAATGAAAAAACAAACAAGAATGATACATTTAGATTTATTAAGGTATTGTTTGATCTGTATTCATCTTCCACACAATAGCTAATGACCCTTAATCCACCCGCACCTCAGATACAACCGCGGGGACTGCGGGTTATACATCTACATATGCATCACTAGTGTGTCTGCTAATGAGCTTCACAGTCATGGGAGTAATCATACTTCACACTGCTTTTTTGCTTTTTCTCTCTGCCTCTGCCACTCTCTCTGCCTCTCTCTCTGCCTCTCTCCCTGCCTCTCTCCCTGCCTCTCTCAGGCCAAATCAATTCTCCTCTGAGAGGCGCCCAGTCAGCAGTGGGCTCACAGTGCAGCGCCAAAACACAGATCACACACATCACACACACTACACAACCACCCCCACACACTCTCTCCCCAGCCCACACTCTCTGGCTTCATCGCCCACATTTACATTAAGCTGATTTGGTGGTTCTCTCTTTCCTAACCCCACTCCATCTCTCTCGCTCTCTCTCTCTCTCTCTCTCTCTCACTCCCCTTCTGGAGCATAGTGGTGGATGATGATAATGTGGTGATGCGGCAGCCTATGGCTGGGGAATGATCTTCTGTAAGAATAGTTCTGTAGAGCTGAGAATCACGGGGGGGGGGGGTTCGTTTTCTGCATAGAGTACACATGGTTGATATTCACAGAGACTCCCCATAGGCACACACACAGCTCAGGAAGAGAGGGATGGAGGGAGGCCATTATATGGAGTGTGTTCCCAGGGTCAACACGGCTCTGCATCTGCAGAATTCCACAGCTACAGTATCATCAAGAGGCTCATCTCTCTGTCTATCATCTCTCTGTTCTCCCTCTCTTTATCTCCCCAACCCCCACCCCCACACTCCTGTCAGGCTGAGTCAGGTGATGTATAGACCCTCTGGCTGGAGTAGTAGCCGCAGTGCTGAGTGACTCTTCAATCTGAAACAAGAGCCATACAGTCAGAGGTATAGGTGCTAAAGTCAGCAATAAAAACACGTACAGGAGCATCACTGAGAGTGGATTTAGATGTGTCAGAGAAATGACAAACGGCAAGCCAGAGCCACCACAAAGTCGTTTGATGGATAGATAAAAGTGAAAGGGGTTGCTGGTAGAGAGGGGGAAAAAATCCTCCGAAATGATAAATCCTCACTAGACACAGCCATGTTTGTTCGCGTCACCTCAGAACTGACAAGAGTAAAAGGGTGGCGCTTAGCACTGACCATTAGCTGGACAGGGAGTGAATTCCTCTGAGCCACAATAGTGTGTTTCTAACAGCGGTAGGTAAGCAACACCTCGGGAAAACAAAGCAAGAACAGAGGTCCCTTTCCCTCCTCTCCTCTCCTCTCTGTCAGCCTGACCTGTTTAGACAGCTGTGTTCATTAGCACTAGCACGCTAACAGACACCAACACACAACAGGACTCTATTGCAACTCCTCTGAGGAGAGGAGAAACCACCCTTTAACTTAGAACACCAACACCAAAGAAAATGTTTACATTCATTTCCTCTAATCTTGGCACCCAGAACCAAATCGCCAAATACAGAACCAGTAGGAAATACGCTCCACTGAGAATAACTAGTTAGGCTATACAGATGATGTAAGCCAAAAGTCAACCACATTTTCACAACTTATCTGGGAAGACATCCAGTTCTCTGGTCCCGACACATACATAGGTGTTTCTCACAAACTACCTAGTGCAGGAGGTGAAGAGACCACCTAACATGGGTGTGTGAATGAAAGCCTGTTCTTTTAAGAACAGAACAGAGCAGTCAGTAAAACTCTTGACTAGTCTCTAGACTGGTCTACCATTACACAACAGTCACATCCGCTCCTCTGGTTTAGTAGCCTCCAGTCAGGTATCAGGCCAACCCTTTTAAATTGTGTGTCCCGAATAATGGCACACTATTCCCGGTGTGGTGCACAATACAGCATACAGGGAATATGGACAGAGCTATATGGGCCCTGGCTAAAAGTAGTCCAATGTAAAGGGGATAGGGCATGTCTGATCAAGCCTTTCTTCCCCGAATGTCCTCGGCCTGCTCTGCTTTGTTCTGTGAAGTGCATATTTAAAACCTAGCCGATGGCAGACCTGCTCAGCCAATGCCCACACCTACTGTCACCTACTGTACCATGCGCCTTTGGGACTCAGAAACCCTGGTTTTGACACATGCCAAGCTGAGTCAATAAAAGCCTGTGAAACAGGAGCGGAGCGGGACAATCCTTTTGTGATAACCTACCCACCTCATTGCCCCCCTCACAAGCCCCTGTAACCTCCGTATACTAGGATCATTTCAACAGACTTAAAAATTCTGATCTGATGTTATGTCACGGATCTACCTTCTTAGCTCAGTGACGGACGTTCAATCGGAGTACCTACTGTACCTAGGACATTCTCTAGAGTGGATGTTGGGTGGGCACTGAATGGGGGTGAAACAGTTGTGGAACAACAGTTCTTATTGGACAATTCTGTGCAAGAAATGGAAACTAAGAGTAAAGGAAGTCTTGAGATGAATGCAACCTACAGCACAACACATACTGCACTATGGTGTCTGAACTATGCCTGGAATGTCCAACCAAAACACCTCCACAGTGTTTGGGCCTTAAAGAGACAGATCTGCGTGTGTGTGTGTGTGTGTGTGTGCGCTTTCTCCCTCTCGCTCTCTACAAAACGAATCACTTGCACTCGTTCAGGATCCTTTGCTGCAGCGTTTAGTTTGTGTGATTGCACAGGCTACATCCTGCTGGAGCAGCTTTCACACCACTTCTATATTTAACCCACTAGGCTACACTCTCCTCTCGCTGAAGTATACCATTTATACACACACACACATACTGAGGTACAACACTTATTTTAGAAAGGCCACGCAGCACAGCAACTCACAGAACAGCGCTGCCAGGCAGTCAACGGACGGTGAAAACACCACAGGCATCCCCCTCTGAAGAGAACAAACCAGCGCCGTCACAGTCTGCTGCAGAGCAAGGTACTTTGCTTTCCTCACGGAACCCACAAAAATTAAACAAACCAAACTAAAACAAAGCCGTGCCATTCAAAACCCAGTATGCAGACTCAAGGTGAGACGACCTTGTACTTGACTGAGGCAACGGTACTGTTATTTAAAACAAAACCATGCACTCCAGATAGGACTAGACAGGAAGGTCACCTAAACAGTTAAGGTGACTAAACATTTTTTTCATTATTAAAAGGCACCTTTTCACCTCACTTCAAAAAGACACATAGGTTTAACCAATATGTTCTTGATTTCCGACTTTCTCACGTTTGCTACAATAGCTGGGGCGGCAGGTGGCCTAGTTGTTAGAGCGTTGGACTAGTAACCGGATGGCTGCAGGACCGAATCCCCGAGCTGTCAAGGTACAAATCTGTCCTTCTGCCCCTGAACAAGGCAGTTAACCCGCTGTTCCTAGGCTGTCATTGAAAATAAGAATTTATTCTTAACTGACTTGTCTAGTTCAATAAAGGTAAAATAAATAAAACATTTGCTGAAGGAATGAGACTTGGAAGAGTGGCAATACGAGACTAAACCAATGCAAATGCTTAGCTAGGTTCCAGGAATTGTGAATATGGCCATTAGAGGCTGGTGGGAGGAGTTATAGGAGGACTGGACTCATTGTCA
Organism: Oncorhynchus masou masou; assembly: GCF_036934945.1. Taxonomy (NCBI): domain Eukaryota; kingdom Metazoa; phylum Chordata; class Actinopteri; order Salmoniformes; family Salmonidae; genus Oncorhynchus; species Oncorhynchus masou. The sequence goes on along the minus strand of NC_088239.1, from coordinate 35,753,268 downwards.
TGGGTGGAAGGGAATCAATGGAACAGAGTCAAACACTTTGTTTCCACGTGTTCGATGTGTTTGGTACCATTTGTCTAGATATTAAAATGAGCCCGTTGTCCTATAGCTCCTCTTACCAGCCTCCTCTGATGGCCATGTGTGATCAGTCACTTTATGAACCCTCTATCAAGCCTCTTACCGTAACAAAATATTTCCCATGAAACCATGTGGTTTTGGAACACTTCACATGTGGATATTTTTCACATGAGATTACACAGATGATGCCCTGCAAATATAAATGAGTCGTTAGGATGTCCCCGGAACGTCACGCAGTCAAAGTGTTTTCAACAGATATAGTGGTGAATCTGTAGGGGACTTCTGAGCACAGGAGGTTGGTGGCACCTTAATTGGGGAGGAAGGGTTTGTGGTAATGGCTGGAGCGGAATTAGTGGAATGGTATCAAATACATCAAACACGTGGTTGACATGTTTGATGCCATTCCATTTGCACCGTCCTCCCCTCAGCAGCCTCTGCCGCTTCTAAACATTTTACAGACTTTGTGGCACAACAGAAAGTTCAGTCTAACACAAATTCAGAGATGTTGAGTTCAAATCCTAGGTGGGGTCATATTAAAATATCAGGTCTAAGTGATCATGTCAAATGTAATCATATTGATTAAAGATGTTAAAAATATTTTATCTTGAACAGTGTATCACTTGCTTTTCAACGCCATGCCAATTTATTACATACCTAAACAAACAAAAAACATGTGAAATAGCTGTTTTCACATGTTGAGCTGAAATGTTCACGTCAAAAAAACAGTTGTCCACTATGTTCACATGTATTACATTTACAGTTCACATGTTAACATCACCTTTTTTTCATTAGGAGAATAACATGTTCACCTCACATGTTACAAACTTCACAAATCTAACTCTCACAAGTGGAATTGCATTTTCACATGTGAAAAACATTCATATGTAGAAGTCGAATTTGCAGTTTTAGATGTGAAAAATATTCAAATGTTGTCACGCGTCGTTTCATATATTTACCAAGAAAAAAACATTAAATAATTGATCTTTTGTCTCTCTGTGTTTTCATAATTTTGAATGTACATGAACGTACTGTATCCCACCGAAGAAAGCATCCGAGCGAGCAAAACAGCGCCCCTCTGTCTCTATAAGTGTAGGACATCTATCTGATGCGGTCTGGTCATAAAGAGTATGACAGTGTTCCTGCCCGTAGCATTGAATGCATGGGAAGCCAGCATGCATTTGGCCTCCCTTGATAAAAAAGCATAAAATAATAGCCAATTGCCTCCCGGTATCGAACCAGGATCTGTAGTGATGCAACTAGCCCTTAGACCACTGTGTCACTACAGATCCTGGTTCGATACTGGGCTGTGTCGCAGCCGGCTGCGTCCGGGAGACCCATGAGGCGGTGCACAATTGGCCCAGAATCATCCGGGTTAGGGGAGGGTTTGGGTGGCCAGGATGTCCTTATCCTCTCAACCTTAGCCTCTCCTGAGTATGTCCGGGAGTTGCAGCGATGGGACAAAATTGGGGAGAAAATGGGGGTAAATATATATATATATATATATATATATATATATATATATATATAATTTATGAATATTTTTTTTTAAGACCAATCAGCGTTGAGCTAAACTGAGTGAGCTCAACTGTCCTGGCACACCAAAAGAAAACCAGATTTGGATTTGTGTTCACTCCTATCACAAAAAAATACGTCATCGAACAACTTGAATTTTTGCATTCTGTTGTGTTGTTGTCTTCCGGTGGCTAGCTGGCAGCGGTGGAAAAAGTACCCAATTGTCATACTTGAGTAAAAGTACATATACCTTAATAGAAAGTTACTCAAGTAAAAGTGAAAGTAGGCCAGTAAAATAATACTTGAGTAAAAGTCAAAGTATTTGGTTTTAAATATACTTACGTATCAAGTAAAAGTATAAATAATTTAAGATTCCTGTTATTTAGGGGTACATCCAGGGGTACACTCCAACACTCAGACATTATTTACAAAAGATGGTTTTGTGGTGAAATAAAGGTGTCGTTGAATTTATTATGCCACTGTGTCTTCTTATTGTCTCGGCCATAGGCATATATAGGTAGGCCGTCATTGTAAAACAAGAATGTGTTCTTAACTGACTTGCCTAGTTGAATAAAGGTTATATAATACAAATAAAAAAAGATCACGGTCACAAGGCATATGAACTAACAGGTTGAAGAGCAAACAATGCAATTATCGCTTTTTTTCTGGCTTGGCTACCCCAGTGATTTTACCCACGCATTACTACTGCTACTGAGCCCAGAGGTTCTTAAACTTTTTTGGGCAGGGGACCCTTACTGTGTCATCAGGGACCCCCTCATAATGAGAACACAACTCGAGTGAGATAGAAATAGCATACAAGGAGTTTTACTATAACTTTGGCAGTGCATGACCGGACAAACCGGGCCAAAGTCTCGGGCCCTCTGAAGGAATTCTGTAATTCTACACATTTTGTCATGGGGCAGAGAGATGTTCTGTTGTTGCAGATAATATCCTGCAATTCAAAAAAAAAATCATGAGAGAGAAAACATATCCGTTTTAGAGCTTAAATTACAGTGCATTTATGTAAAAAATAAAAACATTTTGGGGGAATACACGAAGTAGTTGAAAAATGTATAATTGGTGGAGTACTGTGGATAGAAATGTCCCTGTGAGCCTCCCAAGCCCATGTTGTCCAGGGTTAAGAACATATTGTAGATTAATAATATTACATTGAATAACACGCTCTAAACATGTTCCATGGATCCCTTGGCTAAAATGTGTTCAATCTGTTTTTTTAAACTTTTTTATCTGGCCGCGGACCATTGCAGTACCTCCACGACCCCAGTTTGAGAACCCCTGACTTAGCATATTCTCAGCCTAACATTCACCCATTCACCCACTTCACCACAGATAGACTTTCCCAGCCAATCAGAGCCCTCAACTCAGCGGAGATAACTGATGCTGGATATGACTGCTCTCTTTCCATGACTACACAACACAGAAAGAATCATACAAGTCTGAATCACTGTTATAAGTTTAATATTAGCCCGAAAAAGGAGAAAAAACAACACCGTTGCCATAATAGTAACACCAAGGGGGTTTCAGCAGTGAATCATTCAAATCTAAGAAGCAGCAGAGGGCTCCTCATAAAGTGAGAAGACAAAAGATTTGTCATCTTAAATGGTGCTAATCAGCTTTAGCATAGAAGCTAATGAGTCTCCCTACAGGTGACATGCTCCTACAGTATCTCTTCAGTGTGTTGAGGCTGAGGGCTCTACACTGCACTACAGTGGCTTGTGAAAGTATTCACCCCCTTGGCATTTTTCCTATTTTGTTGCCTTACATCCTGGAATTAAAATAGATTTTGGGGGAGGGGGGGGGGGGTTGTATCATTTGATTAACACAGCATGCCTACCACTTTGAAGATGCAAAATATTTTATATTGTGAAACAAACAAGAAATAAGCGTGCATAACTATTCACACCACAAAGTGGACCTTGTCAGCTCAGGGCGGCAGGGTAGCCTAGTGGTTAAGAGCGTTGGACTAGTAACCGGAAGGTTGCAAGTTCAAATCCCCAAGCTGACAAGGTACAAATCTGTCGTTCTGCCCCTGAACAGGCATTTAACCCGCAGTTCCTAGGCCGTCATTGAAAATAAGAATTTGTTCTTAACTGACTTGCCTAGTTAAATAAAGGTAAAATAAAAAAGTCAATACTTTGTAGAGCCACCTTTTGCAGCAATTACAGCTGCAAGTCTCTTGGGGTGTGTCTATAAGCTTGGCACATCTCACCACTGGGATTTTTGCCCATTCTTCAAGGCAAAACTGCTCCAGCTCCTTCAAGTTGGATGGGTTCCGAAGGTGTAAAGCAATCTTTAAGTTATACCACAGATTTTCAATTGGATTGAGGTCTGGGCTTTGACTAGGCCATTCCAAGACATTTAAATGTTTCCCCTTAAACCACTCGAGTGTTGCTTTAGCAGTATGCTTAGGGTCATTGTCCTGCTGGAAGATTAATATCTGTCCCTGTCTCAAATCTCTGGAAGACTGAAACAGGTTTCCCTCAAGAATGTGCCTGTATTTAGCACTATCCATCATTCCTTCAATTCTGACCAGTTTCTGCCGATGAAAAACAGCTCAACAGCATGATGCTGCCACCGCCATGCTTCAATGTGGGGATGTTGTTCTCAAGGTGATGAGAGGTTTTGGGTTTGCGCCAGACATAGCGCTTTCCTTGATGGCCAAAAAGCATAATCTGACCAGAGTACCTTCTTCCACATGTTTGGGGAGTCTCCCACATGCCTTCTGGCAAACACCAAATGTGTTTGCTTATTTTTTTCTTTAAGCAATGGCTTTTTTCTGGCCACTTTTCTGTAAAGCCCAGCTTTGTGGAGTGTATGGCTTAAAGTGGTCCTATGGACAGGTACTCCAATGTCCGCTGTGGAGCTTTGCAGCTCCTTCAGGGTTATCTATGGTCTCTTTGTTGCCTCTCTGATTAATGCCCTCCTTGCCTGGTCTGTGAGTTTTAGTGGGCAGCCCTCTCTTGGCAGGTTTGTTGTGGTGTCATATTCTTTCCGTGGGATGTTCAAAGTTTTGGATATTTTTTTATAACCCAACCCTGATCTGTACTTCTCCACAACTTTGTCCCTGACCTGTTTGGAGAGCTCATTGGTCTTCATGGTGCTGCTTGCTTGGTGGTGGTGCAGACTCTGGGGCCTTTAGGAACAGGTGTATATATACTGAGATCATGTGACACTTAGACTTTATTGAACTAATTATGTGACTTCTGAAGGTAATTGGTTGCACCAGATCTTATTTAGGAGATTCATAGCAAAGCGGGTGAATACATATGCACGCACCACTTTCTCCACGTTTATAAAAAAAAAAAATGTAAACAAGTTTTTTTTTTCATTTCACTTCATCAATTTGTGTATGTCCATTACACGAAATCCAAATAAAATTCCAGGTTGTAATGCAACAAAATAGGAAAAAAGCAAAGGGGATGAATACTTTTGCAAGGCACTGTTCATCAGGGAGGGTAATGGAGAAAATTCTTCTTCCACCATTTTAATGTTGTTAACTGAGTATGACTTCCAACTTCCTTACCTGATTTCTCCTAGTGACCCTGTTCTAGTCATGTCCAACCAGGTCATCAGAGGGATCAGCCAATCGTAAAAAAAGAAAATAGACTAGTTCAAACCGGAGAATGGCTCTGCCCATGCTGTCACAGACGCTATAACCGTACAGATACAAAGATGAATGCTCTATCCATATCTCTATGGGAGAAAGGCTTTTCAATAGGGCTGTGTCGATACCAGTATTGCAATATTTCTTCCATGGCATAAATGAGAACACGAAGCAGACAAACTTTTTTGGTCCTTTAAAAAACATGCTGTTTGTAAAAATAGTGTGCTATAGCTTGGAAAATAAATCATTACGACTCTGGATGACAACATAATGATGATGTTTGTTTCCAACACTGGGGCTGTTAAATCCGCTTCGTGCCACGATACCAACGAGTATTGCGATACTGGTTTCGTCCTGGCCCTACTTTTCAATAACTCCAGGAAATGAATGGCCTCTCACTGAAGAAAGAATCCTTGTTGTTTAGGTTAGGAATACAAAAACATTACAGAACATGAGAAAACTATTTGATAAAGTGTTTAAGTTTAACCTGAAATACCTGAAGAAGACATAGCATAGGCCTAATTCTCATACAAGAAAAGCTGTAGACTATTAGTACCTGGAGATAAAACCTTTAAACCACATAGGCCTACCCAATGAACATTAAGATGAGCCACAGCCACACATAGACAATCTTTGTCCTCAGCCTAGTAGTGTTTGCCTGGCTCTCCAGAGCTCTTCTAAATAAGGCCAGGTAGACTTGTGTAAGTGACGTTAGCTGGGCTACTCCACCACTCAGAGCTCAGACACGTTCCTCAGAAATGCCCATGCCTGCCAAGGTGTTTACACTCACACGCTACCTGTTTACGTTAGAGGTGAGACAACCCCATCCACAGCAATAACAGCGTACCTTAATAAGCTGCTCACCTCGTAAGGGAATGGAATGAGCAGTGTGTGGATGGGTGGTGGGCAAACTCTGTGTGCATGTAGGTGCATGTGTGTGCATACGTTTGTGTACTTCTAGGACAATGCTGGACAAATGTGTGTGCACTGTACATCGTGCTACGCGGGCTGGAGAATGTGTGCGTATGGCAGTGCGTTATGCTACACAGGCAGGGGAAAGTGGGTGTGTGCACTGTGGCCTACATGAAGCTGTTAAAAGGCATGTCTGGTATGCAAAAACGCCTCCGTCACTATCAGAAGTAGATGGAGCACACTGTGTCACATGACCTCAACAAGGACAAGCTTCAAGGGAGTGGACAGTCATATGCACACGCACACACACACACACACACTGACACACACACACACACACACACACACACACACACACACACACACACACCTATAGGCCAACCTAGTCACATAGCCCAACACTTTACATTTGAATATGAGCATTTGCAACACCCCTTACACCCCCCACACACACACACACACAAGTCTAGCTCCGAACACTAAGCAGGTCCATACCGAGACCTGATGTTATCGTTCCATTGTTTTATCGGTTGTACTGGGTGGAGTCTGGCTGTTTTTTTATAGCCCGTCTATATAAAGCCAAGGTGGCTGTGAGTGTTCTAGCAGGGCAGTGAGATGTAGAGGAGAGGAAACATCTGGTGTAGCCTCTGGGAGGTACAGTACCTGCACCTTCGCTCCAGCAACCTCTCACTGCCTTGGTCTGCTTCACTTCTCTCACCACCTCCCTTTATTTATCTTGCTCCAGAACGCTCGTTCTCTTTTCTACCTTTCATACCTCTCCAGCTGGTACAGGTTTTGTTTCGTCAGCCAATTTGAGAGAAACCTGATGGCTCCAGTTACTAAAAAACACACCACAACAACAACACCAGCAACACAGCAATCCAAATATTGTGATAGTAATATTGCTATCACACACCTGGATAAACAACTCTCCCTCTCCTGGGGGACCAGTTTAACTGTAACACCGTACAGATCCACATACACTGAAAAAGATGTTAAATACAGTGCCTTGCGAAAGTATTCGGCCCCCTTGAACTTTGAGACCTTTTGCCACATTTCAGGCTTCAAACATAAAGATATAAAACTGTATTTTTTTTGTGAAGAATCAACAACAAGTGGGACACAATCATGAAGTGGAACGACATTTATTGGATATTTCAAACTTTTTTAACAAATCAAAAACTGAAAAATTGGGCGTGCAAAATTATTCAGCCCCCTTAAGTTAATACTTTGTAGCGCCACCTTTTGCTGCGATTACAGCTGTAAGTCGCTTGGGGTATGTCTCTATGAGTCTTGCACATTGAGAGACTGAATTTTTTTCCCATTCCTCCTTGCAAAACAGCTCGAGCTCAGTGAGGTTGGATGGAGAGCATTTGTGAACAGCAGTTTTCAGTTCTTTCCACAGATTCTCGATTGGATTCAGGTCTGGACTTTGACTTGGCCATTCTAACACATGGATATGTTTATTTTTGAACCATTCCATTGTAGATTTTGCTTTATGTTTTGGATCATTGTCTTGTTGGAAGACAAATCTCCGTCCCAGTCTCAGGTCTTTTGCAGACTCCATCTGGTTTTTTTCTTCCAGAATGGTCCTGTATTTGGCTCCATCCATCTTCCCATCAATTTTAACCATCTTCCCTGTCCCTGCTGAAGAAAAGCAGGCCCAAACCATGATGCTGCCACCACCATGTTTGACAGTGGGTATGGTGTGTTCAGGGTGAAGAGCTGTGTTGCTTTTACGCCAAACATAACGTTTTGCATTGTTGCCAAAAAGTTCAATTTTGGTTTCATCTGACCAGAGCACCTTCTTCCACATGTTTGGTGTGTCTCCCAGGTGGCTTGTGGCAAACTTTAAACAACACTTTTTATGGATATCTTTAAGAAATGGCTTTCTTCTTGCCACTCTTCCATAAAGGCCAGATTTGTGCAATATACGACTGATTGTTGTCCTATGGACAGAGTCTCCCACCTCAGCTGTAGATCTCTGCAGTTCATCCAGAGTGATCATGGGCCTCTTGGCTGCATCTCTGATCAGTCTTCTCCTTGTATGAGCTGAAAGTTTAGAGGGACGGCCAGGTCTTGGTAGATTTGCAGTGGTCTGATACTCCTTCCATTTCAATATTATCGCTTGCACAGTGCTCCTTGGGATGTTTAAAGCTTGGGAAATCTTTTTGTATCCAAATCCGGCTTTAAACTTCTTCACAACAGTATCTCGGACCTGCCTGGTGTGTTCCTTGTTCTTCATGATGCTCTCTGCGCTTTTAACGGACCTCTGAGACTATCACAGTGCAGGTGCATTTATACGGAGACTTGATTACACACAGGTGGATTGTATGTATCATCATTAGTCATTTAGGTCAACATTGGATCATTCAGAGATCCTCACTGAACTTCTGTAGAGAGTTTGCTGCACTGAATGTAAAGGGGCTGAATAATTTTGCACGCCCAATTTTTCAGTTTTTGATTTGTTAAAAAAGTTTGAAATATCCAATAAATGTCGTTCCACTTCATGATTGTGTCCCACTTGTTGTTGATTCTTCACAAAAAAAATACAGTTTTATATCTTTATGTTTGAAGCCTGAAATGTGGCAAAAGGTCGCAAAGTTCAAGGGGGCCGAATACTTTCGCAAGGCACTGTACATAGGCCTAGCTACTTTATGCCTTCAAACCCCTCCACCCTCAGGGGTGACAGAATGTGTTGTCCAGTGTCCCTCTCCACTGTCAGATCTCACAGAGACAGACAGACAGACAGACAGACAGACAGACAGACAGACAGACAGACAGACAACACCAATGTAAAAAAAAAAAAAAATCTGTGAACTTCTCTTAATTTTCCATTACACTTGGTTACTTTTCTCTGACATTTTCCCACCTAACTGAGACTTGATGCGAGAGAGGACAGAGGAGGTTGTCTCTGGGAGGCTAATATTTGAGCAGCTTCCTGGGGCTTTCCAGGCATGTACTGATGTGGCATTGATTGTCTGAACAAACACACACACCATTGGGCACACGGCATCACCATCACCTAGAATCAGATCAGCTGTTTCAATTGCTGCTCTGCTCTCACCACTTTGAATAGCCTAGCTAGCTACTCATCATGAAAGGACAGCAACAACAACAAAAAAGTAGTCTCCATCGTCTGTCCATACACTTTCCATATACTATTTCTGTAGCCTAATAAATGGCTAAAGTGTGAAGCTTGGCCAGGCTAGCACTCAGCTGTTGCAGTCTAGTAGCAGGATACTGAACATTCCAAGCTCTATTATCCTTGCTAGTGTGAATGTAGAGGTGTTGGAGTAGGGTAGCGTACGGTAGAGTAGTAGAGTAGGGCCGTGGTTGAGGGGGTAAGGCCATTGGACATCAAGCGAGAAGTACGTAGGGCAGGTGGTGTGATACTACCGAGCCATGGTAACAAACAGTAGAGTGCATGTGCACGCAAACACACGTCTATTGCCATTCTCTTTTACCTCAACAGCACCCTGTCAAGTCAATGTCCTCCTGCTAATGTAACACAACAGGTCCACAGGTGATGTGGTAAGAGTAGGCAGTACAGTACTAGACTACTAGAAGGCACTGTGGTTCTCTGCAATCCATGCATTCCCAATCAGCAGAGCAGTCACACACTTCACATACCTACCAGATGTAGGAAAATCCAGTGAAAAGGCATGGACACACATGCAGATGTATGCACACACACACACACAGTCTTGTACAGCTAACCTTGTGGGGACACACAATTCAGTCCCATTCAAAATCCTATTTTTCCTAACCCCTAACCAAAGCCTGTACTCTTACACTTACCCTAACCTTATTACTAACCCTAACCTTAACCCAAAAACCTAACCCTAAATCTAATCCAAGCTCCTAACCCTAAAACTAACTAAACTCCCTAGAAATAGCATTTGCTTCCCAGCTGGTCAAATTTTTGTTTGTTTACAGTTCTTATGGGGACGACACACACAAACACATAAACATAGACACACACACACACACACACACACACACACACACACACACACACACACACACACACACACACACACACACACACACACACACGGCAATAACAGTTTATTTCCTCAGAGTTTACACACACGCACACACACACACGAACACAAGGCAATAACAGTTTATTTCCTCAGAGTTTACACACACACACACACACCTCACTGTCATTTTCTTAATATATAAAATCACTTCCATATCACAGAACCGAGCCCCCCTACCACCCTCGCATGTATCCCCCTCTCTATTCTTTACCCTGTGGATCTGGCTACAGGTGGAGAATAAAGAGGGGACGGAGAGATTTTTTTTAAATGACGAGAAGGAAAGGGGGGAGGAGGCAACTATGCGACAGTGGCGGGAGGAGGGAGAATCAGCCAAGAAACTGCTAATGACTTGCAAAGACAAAGCTGGCCTGTCAGATACAATGCTCATCTGTGCCTGGAACTGCCCGAGGGAGGCAGTGTCACAAACGGTCAGAGTCTGTGACTCCCTGCCAAGCAGAGCAGGGAGGAAGGGACTATAATATACTATGACATTTGAAATGTCTCTATTATTTTGAAACTTTAGTAAGTGTAATGTTTACTGTTCATTCTGATTATTTACTTCACTTTTGTTTGATCTATTTCACTCGCTTTGGCTATGTAAACATGTTTCCCACACACACACACATACACAGAGACAGAGACAGAGACAGAGACAGAGACAGAGACAGAGACAGAGAGGGGAGAGAGGACTGTAAGAACAGAAAAAGGACTGAAAGAACAGAAAAAGGACTGAAAGAACAGAAAAAGGACTGAAAGAACAGAAAAAGGACTGTAAGAACAAAAGAAGAGAGAGAGGACTGTAAGAACAGAAGAAGAGAGGACTGTAAGAACAGAAAAAAGAACTAGAAGAAATCGAGTCAGTGAACGAGACTTCACACTACAAACTATCACCCTCAGACAATTAAGGAAATCATGAATGTCATGGATATTTTGGAATTAGTGGATATATGGAGGCTTAAACACCCTGACCTAGTGAGATACACATGGCAGAGGCTTGATCAAGCTGGTGGTCTTGATTACTTTCTTATGTCATTCTCTCTGTTACCCACCAAAAGTTTAAAAAAGTGTTGATAGGGGACAGAATGCGGTCGGAACATTGGCATATATATTACTCTTACAGAATTTCCACATGGGCGAGGATATTGGAAATTTAATCGAAGCCTACTGGATGATAACTTGTTTTTAACTAGGACAGAAGAATTTATAACAGACTTTTTCAGACATAACATAGGTACAGCAGATCCCTTTATTGTATGGGACACTTTAATTGTGCCTTTAGAGGCAATGCAATTCAGTACTCATCTGTAAAACAAAAGCAATTTAGGTCAAAAGAGTCCATGTTAACAAAGGAAACTGAAGGACTAACAGTAAAAATAGATGACAATAAAAACTGTACCATAGAGGCACAGAATAAGTTAGAGGATAAATAAAAAATAAATGGAGGAACTTATTCAAGAAAGATCCAGTGTAAAAAATAAATAAAGCGAACTGGATGGAATATGGGGAGAAATGCACCAAATTATCTTTAACACAGAAATGCAAAAACATTTTTTTATTGAAACTTGTTACCAATTATGAAGTCACTCATGATTCACCGAACAATATTTGGAAAAAGGAAGTAAAGTACTCTTTTGAATACAGAAAAGTATGCAAACCCTATGGAATTACCTAGATTTCTGCATAAATTGGTCATCAAATTTGATCTGCTCTTCATCTAAGTCACAACAATGGAGTTGTGCTTAAACAGTGTGCTTAAACTAATAACACATTGTATTTTTCATGTGTATATTGAATATATAATTTAAACATTAACAGTGTACTGTAGGTTGGAAAAAGTATATGAACCCCTAGGCTAATGACTTCTCCAAAAGCTAATTGGAGTCAGGAGTCAGCTAACCTGGAGTCCAATCAATGAGACGAGATTGGAGATGTTGGTTAGAGCTGCCTTGCCCTATAAAAAAAACTCACAAAATTTGAGTGTACTATTCACAAGAAGCATTGCCTGATGTGAACCATGCCTCGAAGAAAAGAGATCTCAGAAGACCTAAGATTAAGAATTGTTGACTTGCATAAAGCTGGAAAGGGTTACAAAGGTATCTCTAAAAGCCTAGATGTTCATCAATCCACAGTAAGACAAATTATCTATAAATGGAGAAAGTTCAGCACTGTTGCTACTATCCCTAGGAGTGGCCAACCTGCAAAGATGACTGCAAGAGCACAGCACAGAATGCTCAATGAGGTTAAGAAGAATCCTAGAGTGTCAGCTAAAGACATACAGAATTCACTGGAACATGCTAACATCTCTGTTGACTAGTCTATGATATGTAAAACACTAAACAAAAATGGTGTTAATGGGAGAACACCACAGAAGAAGCCACTGTCCAATAAAAACATTGCTGCATGTCTGAAGTTTGCAAAAGTGCACCTGGATGTTCCACAGTGCTACTGGCAAAATATTTTGTCGACAAATGAAACTACAGTTGAGTTGTTTTGGAAGGGACACAAAACACTACACGAGGAGAAAAAAGGCACAGCACACCAACCACAAAACCTCATCCCAACTGTAAAGTATGATGGAGGGAGGATCATGGTTTGGGGCTGCTTTGCTGCCTCAGGGCCTGGACAGCTTGCTATCATCGACGGAAAAATGAATTCCCAAGTTTATCAAGACATTTTGCAGGAGAATGTTAGGCAATCTGTCCGCCAATTGAAGCTCAACAGAAGTTAGGTGATGCAACAGCACAACGACCCAAAACACAGAAGTACATCAACAACAGAAGAAAATACGCCTTCTGGAGTAGCCCAGTCAGAGTCCTGAACTCAACCCGATTGAGATGCTGTGGCATGACCTCAAGAGAGCAGTTCGCACCAGACATCCCAAGAATATTGCTGAACTGAAACAGTTTTGTAAAGAGGAATGGTCCAAAATTCTTTGACAGTTGTGCAGGTCTGATCCGCAACTATAGAACACGTTTGGTTGAGGTTATTGCTGCCAAAGGAGGGTCAACCAGTTGGGGTTCACATAATTTTCCCACCGTGCACTGTGAATGTTTAAAAGGTGTGTTCAATAAAGACATGAAAACGTATATTTCTTGTGTGTGTTATTAATTTAAGCAAACTGTGTTTTGTCTATTGGTGTGACCTAGTTGAAGATCAGATCAAATTGTATGACCAATTTATGCAGAAATCCAGGTATTTCCAAAGGGTTCACATAATTTTTCCTATCGATTATCGGACACGCAACAAGATCTGATTTCATTATTACTGAAACAGGATCCAAGTGGTGTGTATATATAAAGATCCAGTCCGTTTAAAAAATACACTTACACTTCAGTGTTGTGATAAAAAATTCAAGCTAAATGCTTGATGCATAGAATTAAAAAGGTTTTGTCAGATATTATTTATCCTAAACAGACAGGTTTTTTACATGGACGATACATTGGAGATAATATAAGAATCTCCAAAATATAGTTATTTTTTTATACAAGCCTCAAAGTTGCTTGCCATTTCAGTTTAATTCACCTGAAAAAAACATAATATACTAACTCAAATATACTAACCTTCACTCCTGTGTTCCAATGTCACGTTGTGTTAGCTAATAAAAGTTTATAATTTTAAAAGGCCAATTTATCATTAGAAAACCCTTTTGCAATTGTTAGCACAGCTTAAATCTGTTGTCCTGATTAAAGAAGCAATAAAATTGGCCTTTAGACTATTTGAGTATCTGGAGCATCAGCATTTGAGGGTTCGGTTACAGGCTCAAAATGGCCAGAAACAAAGACCTTTCTTCTGAAACTCATCAGTCTATTCTTGTTCTGAGAATTGAAGGCTATTCCATGTGAGAAATTGACAAGAAACTGAAGATCTCATACAACTCTGTGTACTATTCCCTTCACAGAACAGCACAAACTGGCTCCAACCAGAATAGAAAGAGGAGTGGAAGGCCACGGTGCCCAACTGAGCAAAAGGACAAGTACTTTAGAGTGTCTAGTTTGAGAAACAGATGCCTCACAAGTCCTCAACTGGCAGCTTCATTAAATAGTACCCGCAAAACACCAGTCTCTACATCAATAGTGAAGAGGAGACTCCGGGATGCTGGCCGAAGACAGCTAGGCGAACCAAACTAGTGTGCTTGCATACTCCCTTAAAAGACCTTCACCTGAAAAACGAGACAATTTTTGAGATGTACGGCATCAGTATTCACTTCCTCAAAATAGTCTGAATTAATCTAAGTTTGGCGGGTCATGTTTCAGAGGACGCATGACTCGACCTTCGCCTCTCCACAGCCCGTTGGGATGAGACAAGATGGTAATTGGATCGCAATTGTATATCACGAAATTGAGGTGAAAAAGGGGTAAAATGCACAATATATATATATATATATATAATATATATATAATATATATACATATATAATATATATATATATATATATATATTATATATATATATATATATACACACATTAATAATAATAATATATGCACAAACTCTTATGAACTGTTTCGGCTGGGAAGCATGAGGGCAACTTTAGACTGAGAGAAGACGATGTGATAAGGAGATATAGCTTACTGAAAGTGCACCCAGAGTTCCAGGGTGGCAGTAGTCCATGTAACCCTGTCTCTGTCTGTCTCGACACGGGTTGAGTTAAATGCGGCAGACACATTTCGGGTGAATGCATTCAGTTGTGCAACTGGCATCTCCTTCACCTTTCCTCTTCTCTGTGGTTCCCTGGTCCCTAGTTAAAGGTCAGGTGTTGATGCGGTGGCAGAGTAGTAGTCAGAAGGCCTGACAGATGCCTTGCTGAGCACAGCCCCAGAGGCAGGTCAAAACCACCACACACAGGCTGCTCACACACACACATGCACGCACACACTCACAACTGGACACACACACACACACACACACACACACACACTGAAACAGGAGGAAACGTTGAAATAATGAAACAGAAGTGACTTTTTGTTTGTCTGCAAAATTGTATTTCTACAACCCTTGCAACCTGCACGTTAGAATTATGATCAGCACACCTATAAAACCCCGACAACCAGGATTCATGTAGACAGCCTAGCTTGACTAATTTGGACACCTACCCAAATGGCATATATAAGGCTTTTTTATTTATATCTGAGACAATGGCTTTGTCAAATTTCTAAGGACGTTTGAGAAATCTCCCCTTCTCTCGGGTTCTAGAATGTCAGCCGTCGCAGATGACCCTCCGATGACCTCACTTCCTGGTTACAGACACTGCCCCCTTCACAATACTACAAGCTGTGCTGCTGTTCTCATGTGGCATTAGTCACTTGTTACTAGGCAGAGCTGTAAGAAAGGGTTAACACCATCAACTTTAATCAACAAAGAGTCCTTCTGTCAACCCTACCATACCCCACACAGACCCCCACAACTCCCTACCACTCTGCCCCAGGCGTAGTGCACCCTCACTGGGCTTTCAAGCAGGGTTAAGCACCTCCAGGCCCCAGCACCCGCCTAGCCTTCAGCCCTACCCCGATCATTAGAGCAGTCAGCCAGCACAGCTAAAACCATTGCACTGCTCCTAAATGACCAAGACAACCATCACTTAAACCCTCCGTCGGCCGGCTGGGGAAATCCGTCTTGTTAAACCAGGTGAGGGGGGAGATGGTAGGAGAAAGTGAAGACAAGGTTGACTTGAAAAACCTTTCCCCGATGACACCTTCAATCACTGTGCTGTTCTGTGCTGGGAGTGACTGACAAACTCTATGGGTGTCTACTATAGGATCTTACTTTGAGCCAGTTTTCTACAACAGGAAAATAATCCTGCAGCAACAGGAAATGTGAATAATTATGTGCGTTACAAGTAATGGACATTTTTGTAGTAGTTGATATATTTTCCTAATTACAAAGTAGAAATTACAAACTTCAGAAGGCTTTGTAAACCTCAAATACACTACAAGATTAAAATGTCATGCATTGTAGGAAGGTTCTCCTGCAACGGGGTGATTAAATTAAGCTCCTACATCTGTACAGTAGACTAATACACACATTAACCCCATAATTTCTCAACATTAGAATGACTAACGAAAAATAAGAAATCGTACTTCAAAGAAACATGGTCTTATATTAGCCTACAGTGCATTTTGGAAAGTATTCAGACCCCTTAACTTGTTCCACATTTTGTTACGTAACAGCCTTATTCTAAAATGTATTAAAATCGTTTTTTTTCCCTCATCAATATACACACAATACCCCATAATGACAATGCAAAACAAAACGTTTTTTAGAAATGTATTAAAAAAAATACAACCGAAATATTCCATTTACATAAGTATTCAGGCCCTTTACTCAGTACTTTGTTGAAGCACCTTTGGCAGCAATTACAGCCTCAAGTCTTCTTGGGTATGGAGCTACAAGCCTGACACACCTATATTTGGGGAGTTTCTCCTATTCTGCTTTGCAGATCCTCTCAAGCTCTGTCAGGTTAGATGGGGAGCGTCACTGCACAGCTATTTTCAGGTACCTCCAGAGATGTTCGATCGGGTTCAAGTCCGTGCTCTGGTTGGGCCACTCCCAGTTTTGTCCCGAATCTTGCGTTTTCTTGGCTGTATGCTTAGGGTCATTGTCCTGTTGGAAGGTGAACCTTTCATCAAGGATCTCTCTGTACTTTGCTCCGTTCATATTTCCCTCAATCCTGACTAGTCTCCCAGTCGCTGCCACTGAAAAACATCCCCACAGCATGATGCTGCTTCACCGTAGGGATGGTGCCAGGTTTCCTCCAGACGTGACGCTTGGCATTCAGGCCAAAGAGTTCAATCTTGTTTTCATCAGACCAGAGAATCTTGTTTCTCATGGTCTAAGAGCCTTCAGGCAAACTCCAAGCGGGCTGTCATATGCCTTTTACTGAGGAGTGGCTCCCGTCTGGCCACTCTACCATAAAGGCCTTTGGTGGAGTGCTGCAGAGATGGTTGTCCTTCTGGAAGGTTCTCCCATCTCCACAGAGGAACTCTTACATAGTGACCAACAGGTTCTTGGTCACTTCCCAGACCAAGGCCCATCTCCCCAGATTGGCCAGGCAGCCAACTCTAGGAAGAGACTTGGTTGTTCCAAACTTCTTCCATTTAAGAATGATAGAGGCCACGGTGTTCTTGGGACCTTCAATGCTGCAGACATTTTTGGTACCCTTCCCCAGATCTGTGCCTCGACACAATCCTGTCTCGGAGCTCTACGGACAATTCCTTTGACTTCATGGCTTGGTTTTTGCTCTGACATGCACTGTCAACTGTGGGACCTTATATATTTTTAATTGAACCTTTATTTAACTAGGCAAGTCAGTTAAGAACAAATTCTTATTTACAATGACGGCCTACCGGAGAACAGTGGGTTAACTGCCTTGTTCAGGAACAGAACATCTGTTTTTTTACCTTGTCAGCTAGGGGATTTGATCCAGCAACCTTTCGGTTACTGGCCGAACTCTCAAACCACTAGGCTACCTGCCACCCCATAAACAGGTGTGCCTTTCCAAATCATGTGCAATCAATTGAATTAACACAGTTAGACTCTAATCAAGTTGTAGAAACAAAACATCTCAAGGATAATCAATGGAAACAGGATCCACCTGAGCTCAAGTTTGAGTCTTATAGCAAAGGGGCTGAATACTTAGGTAAATAAGGTAAATCCATTTTTCACATTTAATACATTTGCAAAATTTTCAAAAAACCTGTTTTCACTTTGTCATTATGGGGTTTTGTGTGTAGATTGATGAGGAATATATTATATTTTTGTAATCAATTTTAGAGTAAGGTGTCAAGTATATTCCTCTCTGCTCCAGTGCCTCAGCCGGCTCGTCAGGTTCCCGCGCACTCCTCTGGTCAGCATCCTGAGGCTAGAGCCGCGCGCCAGGGCGGGTTTACTGTCACGTATACTCCCTTTCTGGCGTTTGAGATCACCGGGCTGCTCATTATTACGCACAACTCTCACCATCGTTACGTGTCCCAGTGCCTCATCAGACTCACCAGGAGTCCATCACCTGCCACCTTCCCTATATATATATATGTCACCCCCTTTGGTTCTTTCCCTAGGCGTTGTTGTTTCTGTTCCAGTGTTCATGTCGGTACACTTCCTGTGTGTTTTGTTCTATGTTAATTTATTTATTAAATACACTCCCTGAACTTGCTTCCCAACTCCCAGTGTACACATTACATAAGGCTGTAACATACTTTTTGTTGGGAAAATGTCAAGGTACCTGAATACTTTCCAAATGCACTGTAATTGCCCTTTCCCTGGACTGGTGCTGATGTGAACAACAGAGTCAAAGAGCTGTCTTAGCAGAGCTGTCTTAGCAGAGCTGTCTTAGCAGGTAAGCTCTGTCGTCAGTTATTGACGTATTAACAGCCTTCTTTTGTCTGTTACACACCAGAAGTGCTGCACTACACAGTGGAGATGGGGTGTGTGTGTGTGTGTGTGTGTGTGTGTGTGTGTGTGTGTGTGTGTGTGTGTGTGTGTGTGTGTGTGTGTGTGTGTGTGTGTGTGTGTGTGTGGAGCTGGAGGGGGGGTCATTACCACTGGCAGAGGGACCATTAGCTTTCTGTGGCAGAAATCGAAGAGAGCATCAACACTCTCTGGGGGCAGTCAATAGTCACAGATCTCTCATTCCCTCTCCCTCCCTCCCACCCTCCCTGACTGCCTGCCTGCCTCTGACCCAGCCAGTACTAATAAGAGCATAGCCCTGCTCTATCTAGGCCTCACCCATCTGATATAACCTGACACAAACACAGAAAGGTCAAGGATACGAACTATGAATACTTATCTTGCTTCAATTTCTCCATATCTGTCCTACGGGAGTTCAGTATGGTGGCTGCACAGGGACAAACATAGCACTGACTGTGTGAACTGAACTTCCCTGGCTGGGGGAATTCCATGAGGCAATGTGACCGTGAACAGTGGCCTTCCTGTTTACCACTTATGATGCTCTCATCGACCAATAGAAAGAGGAAATAAAGAATGTTCTATGCAGAGTGAAGGATGAGCAGCTACTAGACTGGTCATGCCAATGTGAGATTGACTAGAAGTGATGGGAGTCTAAGGATTTTTTGTTACTTTGTAGCTGTGCTATCTAGTGACGACACCTCACTCCTGCCTGCTGGAAGGCCAAAACATTTTCTGGTTTGGGATTGTTGTTTGCTTCTTCAAAGATCTATAAGTGTTGCCACTGCTGGGTGTGCGTGTGATGCTTGTGTGTGTGTGTGTTTTGTCAGCCAGATCAGCGATCACACTCAGGCTTTTAATAAACCCAGCGGACGGGAGTGGCCGGCTGCGAGGTGTGCTGAAAGGCCATGGTGGTGTGATGGATGGCAGGCCTAGCACCGATCCTCCTTACTGTAAACACGCACACACAGAAAGAAGAGGAGAGAAGGAGGAGGGGGGAGGGGAGGTCTACACTGACAATCTGATAACATTATTCATCCCTCTGCTCATCCATGCAAACGAAGGCCCCTGTCCGGTCTTCCACATTGATGAGCTGTGTCTGGGAATTAGTCATTTTATTTACATGGTAAGACAGGTTGGAAACACACACAGATGGACACTATCTAGGATTTCCACGAGATATCACAGCCACAAAATCAAAATTTTAATTTTAATTTAAGGTCAGGGTTAGGCATGAGGTTAGCAGTGTGGTTAGGGTTAGGGTTAAGGAAGGTTAGGTTTAAAATCACATTTGAAGATGATAAATTGTATAAATAGGCGGGGTTTATGACTTTGTGGCTGTGGGAACTAGTGACGAACCTGCTGTAGGGGTTTGACAGCCAGGATTTGGAAGGCTAAGATGTGAGACTACCTTAAACATCTAAAGTTGAACAACCATTTCAGTAACAGGTGCAATAAATTCAAATAACAGATTGAAATAGTTTAGAAAAATGTATGTTATTTATATTTGAGTAGCATAGGATTAAGGAATCAATGTACATGCAAAAACATAGATATTGAAACAAACTATCCTAAAAATAAACCTGCAATAAAGCATGCTGGGAAATATGATAATGATGGGTGTGGTTTTGGTTCAACCCTGGTAATTAACACAAACACTGGGGTTCTTTTACACCATAGTGTGTTAAATTTAACTATTGAATCAACACTAGATATGTATGTAAAATCAATACTCGTCAACACTGGCCAGTTTACTGTGTGTTATGAAAGGGATACATCTATAGGCTTCCATACATTTCAGGAACCTTTAATAATTCTTAAGAACTGTAGATGCTATGTCAAGAACCCCACACTGAACTCAAAGATGATTTATTTGGCAAGAGTTCTTCAAGAAACCTTAAGAGTGAGGAAAAACCATTTAAGAACCTGAACATTTTTCGGAGTAGACAGACAGGCAACGAGATATGAGTATGGTTTGGTGTGATGACTAACCTCATGGTTATTCATTCCTCCCTGTCTACAGGTGTCTTGGGGGGGAAGTAACGAGTGGCTCTAAGGAATGACGAGGATAATAGGAAACCTAACACACTATTAGACAACGTGACCTGCAAGAAAACAAACTGAAAGACGTAAGAGACACGCCGGGCAGTAGAAGGAGTAGTGTAATCAGAACCTCCAGTGGCTTCCTGAGGTGGGGAGGGAGAGAAAAGGAAAAATTAAGACAGCAACAAGAGTCACATTAAGAACCGGGTATATTTTAGGTACATTTTTGGCTGTCATCATGTCAACTCACAGACCCAATATATTGGTACAAAAAAAAACAGTAGGCTGGCCTATCATTGTGAACACAACCACAGTTTTCCCAGTCTGCTAAGCGGTCACACTACATTCCCCTTCAGGATGTAGCGATAGAGGCAGTAGGGGCAACGGCTTGGGACTGGGACAAGAAGTGGTCATAGCAGAAGGACGATTAGAAGGGATCACAGAGCTGACACCATACTTCCACAACCTGAGTGTTAGGATGCCAGGTCCGAAACTCTACTATGGCTTCGTCCTAAATGGCCCCTTATTCCCTTTATAGTGCAATACGTTTGACCAGGGTTCATAAGAAATAGGGAATAGGGTGCCATTTGGGATGTACTGTAGCCTAAGTCTCTAGGTCCGGCTCAGCTACGGAGGGCAGTGACAATAATTATGGACCTGACTGTATATCATTTATGTATGAACCAGAATAATTCCCATCTTTCACTGTAACGTGAAATGGCCACGGTCAATGTTAATCATGTACTGTATGTAAACAAGAAGTGAAGAGGTGCGTGTTTAGGCTATGTCTCTTACCTAACGTTGTTAACTCAAGCAAGCGTTTCTTCACTTAGTCCCGAGACTAGCTAATGAGCTCAAGTGGTCCATGGTAATGAAATGGTGCTTTGACATAACATTAGCGTGCTAAACACATAGGCTACCGTAGGCCTTTAGACATGCAAGGTCAAGGTACTGTACCGCTGATTGAAACGCCATGACACACACTCACAAGGACACTAACATACAGACACAAGTACACTAACACAAGTACACACGTACACACACACACACACTGAGTGGTGCTGCAATACATTTTTTCCCACAGAGGAGGGCAGGGTGCACAACGGGGCGTCACAGTAACTCATCCTTCTATTATTGTCACATAAAAATGCTGCCGCCCATGAGCTATGTCACCATCCACAGCTAGTCAGCCGCCCCTGTTCCGCTCACTCCATTTTCAGTCTGTACAGCACTTTTACTAGCCAAGCCACATCCACCAGTCATCCCAAGCTCACTGCTACAGTGAATATAGGCCTGGCTAGCGGATACCATACAGTACTGTATACACAGCCTGTTACCTTATAGACCATGTCCCTGGCCTATACTGTATCTTTACAAGGCCCCAGCTGTCGTGTGGTGTTCCAAAGATACACTACATTGTGCGGATATGGACAGTAACTATGGTGCTTATTCACCCCTGCTCAGGTCTGTAATCTTCCTATAAGCTATAGTTATAGCTATAGAGTCTAGCTAGAGTTCACAGTGGTTGATGTTTTTTAAGTGTGTCTAGTGTGCTTCGTTCACTACAGTTTGTGGACATGCCTCTATACGCAAGAGTGGAGGCTGTTTCCTTGGGCAGGGATAAATCTGGCCCTTATCCTTGCCCAGGGCTATAGTCTAGCTCTATAACTATAGCCATGGACATGCACACTAAAACTCTTGGCTTAGAGCTAAAACATAGCCTAGCTATAGCGTAGACCCAGTAATTGCACCTGTCAGCAGATCTCAGGTCTGTATTTATGGTGCTGGTGATGGAGGCTTTGTTTTATGAATTGTTGGGATCAAACTTGTAACTGTAACTCTTCTGGCTGTACTGGTTATTATAGACACTGTCAGCGATGTGTTGTCTATACTATTAAGTGTGTGTGTGTGTGTGTGTGTGTGTGTGTGTGTGTGTGTGTGTGTGTGCCAAGTGACCAGGCACCACTCGACCTTGTTTCCCTACTTAATATATTAAAGACACACCATCCCTTTAAGTGTTCAGGACTGTCTCTCCCAGCAACACACCAGTCTCTGTGCCAGTCAGCCATATCATCTTAAACAAACAAACAGACACTGAAAAAAAGGTTCCACTTTGTCACTGATGCAGAGGACCGCTTTAACCGTGAAGTGATCATGTTACTAATGTGGCAGATGGCTACCTGCTCTCTCTTTCTCGCACACACACACACACACACACACACACACACACACACACACACACACACACACACACACACACACACACACACACACACACACACACGTAGCCATGCAGAACAAAGATCAACACAGTAACATAAAATGCTCAAAATGACTGAAGGTGAAAGGTTATGTATGACACAATGTCATCCTCTTTAAACTGACAATCAGGTTGTTACAGAATCAATCTTGTCTTCAAATAAGTCGTAGGATCAAAAGCCCGAACACAGCCTGCCTGTTTGTGACGGCCACAGATCTGCAACGTTGCTGTAACACCCGTAGGATTTTGATTAGGGTTCCAACAAAGGGGCATGTAGGTGCGTAGAGGTTTTACTTCACCTATATTTAACCAGGTAGGCTTTTTCAGAACAAGTTCTCATTTACAACCGTGACCTGGTCAAGATAAGGAAAAAGCAGTTCGACACATACAACAACAGAGGTACACATGGAATAAACAAACATACAGTCAATAATACAGTAGAAAAAAGTCTATATACAGTGTGTGCAAATGAGGTAGGATAAGGGAGGTAAGGCAATAAACAGGCCATGGTGGCGAATTAATTATAATATAGCAATTAAACAATGGAATGGTAGATGTGCATAAGATGAATGTGCAAGTGGAGATACTGGGGTGCAAAGGAGCAAGATAGATAAATAAATAAATAAATACAGTATGGGCATGAGGTATTTGGATGGTGTCATGACTTCCACCGAAGGTAGTTCCTCTCCCTGTTGGGGCGGCGCTCGGCGTCGCCAGCCTACTAGCCATCACCAATCCTTTTCTCCTTTTCTGTTTGTTTTGTCTTTGGTTATTTCACAACTGGTTTCATTTGCCTTCATTTCTGTGTGTAATTAACCCTGTTGCCTGTCTAGGTTTGCGCGGGATTATTTATTGTGATGTTGCTCGTTTAGGTTGTGGCCATTTTGCTTCACGTATTTATGCTGAGTGTGTATACATTTAGGAGCTTTGTTTGTTCCTCCATTCGTGAGTAACAGGTTTCTCTGTTGTCGTGGGCGTTTGATTTTGATATTGTACCTTACCTGTATGTTGGTGGACTTGCCCATTAAAATTACGCATCTCGGACATCTCTGCTCTCCTGCGCCTGACTCCTTCACCTACCTCTAAACGCAATCTTGTCACAGATTGGCTATTTACAGATTTGTTATGTACAGGTGCAGTGATCTCTGAGCTGCTCTGACAGCTGGTGCTTAAAGCTAGTGAGGGAGACATGAGTCTCCAGTTTCAGTGATTTTTGCAGTTCGTTCCAGTCATTGGCAGCAGAGAACTGGAAGGAAAGGCGGCCAAAGGAAGAATTTGCTTTGGGGGTGACCAGTGAGATATACCTGCTGGAGCGCGTGCTACGGGTGGGTGCTGCTATGGTGACCAGTGAGCTGAGATAAGGCGGTGCTTTACCTAGCAGAGACTTGTAGATGACCTGGAGCCGGTGGGTTTGCCGACGAGTATGAAGCGACGAGAGCCAACGAGAGCGTACAGGTCGCAGTGGTGGGTAGTATATGGGGCTTTGGTGACAAAACGGATGGCACTGTGATAGACTCCATCCAATTTCTTGAGTAGAGTGTTGGAGGCTATTTTGTTAATGACATCGCCGAAGTCTAGGATCGGTATGATGGTCAGTTTTACGAGGGTATGTTTGGCAGCATGAGTAAAGGATGCTTTGTTGCGAAATAGGAAGATGATTCTAGATTTAATTTGGATTGGAGATACTTAATAATGTGAGTCTGGAAGGAGAGTTTACAGTCCAACCAGACACCTAGGTATTTTTAGTTGTCAGAACTGTCCAGAGTAGTGATGCTGGACTGGCGGGCAGGTGCAGGCAGCGATCGGTTGAAGAGCATGCAATTAGTTTTACTTGCATTTAAGACCAGTTGGAGGCCACGGAAGGAGAGTTGTATGGCATTGAAGCTCGTCTGGAGGTTAGTTGACACAGTGTCAAAAGAAGGGCAAGAAGTATACAGAATGGTGTCGTCTGCGTAGAGGTGGATCAGAATCACCAGCAGCAAGAGCGACATCATTGATGTATACAGAGAAGAGAGTCGGCCCGTGAGTTGAACCCTGTGGCACCCCCACAGAGACTGCCAGAGGTCCGGACAACAGGCCCTCCGATTTGACACATTGAACTATCAGAGAAGAAACCAAGGCTGTTGAGTCTGCCAATAAGAATGTGGTGATTGCAAGAGTCGAAAGCCTTGGTCAGGTCGATGAATACGGCTGCACAGTAATATCTCTTATCGATGGAGGTTATGATATCGTTTAGGACCTTGAGCGTGGCTGAGGTGCACTCATGACCAGCTCTGAAACCAGATTGCATAGCGCAGAAGGTACGGTGGGATTCAAAATGGTCGGTAATCTGTTTGTTAACTTGGCTTTCGAAGACCTTAGAAAGGCAGGGTAGGATGGATATAGGTCTGTAGCAGTTTGGGTCTAGAGTGTCTCCCCCTTTGAAGAAGGGGGATGACCGCAGCAGCATTCCAATCTTTGGGGATCTCAGACGATACGAAAGAGTTTGAACAGGCTAGTAATAGGGGTTGCAACAACTTCGGCAGATCATTTTAGAAAGAGAGGGTCCAGATAGTCTAGCCCGGCTGATTTTTAGAGGTCCAGATTTTGCAGCTCTTTCAGAACATCAGCTATCTGGATTTGGGTGAAGGAGAAATCGGGGAGGCTTGGGCGAGTTGCTGTGGGGGGTGCAGGGCTGTTGACCAGGGTGGGAGTAGCCAGGTGGAAAGCATGGCCAGCCGTCAAAAAATGCTTATTGAAATTCTCAATTATTGTGGATTTATCAGTGGAGACAGTGTTTCCTAGCCTCAGTGCAGTGGGCAGTTGGGAGGAGGTGCTCTTATTCTCCATGGACTTTAGTGTCCCAGAACTTTTTGGAGTTTGTGCTACAGGATGCACATTTCTGCTTGAAAAGGCTAGCCTTAGCTTTCCTAACTGCCTGTGTATATTGGGTCCTAATTTCCCTGAAAAGTTGCATATCACAGGGGCTATTCGATGCTAATGCAGAACGCCACAGGATGTTTTTGTGCTGGTCAAGGGCAGTCAGGTCTGGAGAGAACCAAGGGCTATATCTGTTCCTGGTTCTACATTTTTTGAATGGGGCATTATGATGGCGAGGAAGGTACTTTTAAAGAATAACCAGGCATCCTCTACAGACGGGATAGGGCCAATATCCTTCCAGGATACCCGGGCCAGGTCGATTGGAAAGGCCTGCTCGCTGAAGTGTTTTAGGGAATGTTTGACAGTGATGAGGGGTGGTCGTTTGACCGCCGACCCATCACGGATGCAGGCAATGAGGCAGTGATCGCTGAGATCTTTGTTGAAAACAGCAGAGGTGTATCATGAGGGTGTCCGTGTTTACGGATTTGGGGTTGTAACTGGTGGGTTCATTGATAATTTGTGTGAGGTAACGTTAGGATCTAGTACAGTCTAGGGATCTATTGAGGTAGATAGATATATCTACTCCTTTTCCATCCACTGTTTGTTTGTTTGCATTTGGTCACTGGATTGTGTATCTCGGCTCTCTCTCTCTCTCTGTGGTTGTGTGTGTGTGTGTGTGTTCCCATGTGGAACATTAAAAGGTGTGTGCTACCCCTATAATGGTATAGGCCTACTCCCTGGTGGGTTTTAACAGGGCACAAATCCAAAGTAAGCCCCCAAATAATCTTGCTGCTCTACTGCCAGGAGAGGAAACGAGAGAGGGATTATGGAAAACATTTACCTTTATACTGGCCTCTCTCTCGATAAATATCTCGTCCAGTGGGTCCCAAACTTTTTATAGTCCCGTACCCCTTCAAACATTCAACCTCCAGCTGCGTACCCCCTCTATAGCACCAGGGTCAGTGCACTCTCAAATCTTTTTTTTTTACAACATTGTTAGCCTGCCACACACACACTATATGATAACATTTATTAAACATAAGAATGAGTGTGAGTTTGTCACAACCCGGCTCGTGGGAAGTGACAAAGAGCTCATTATAGGGCCAGGGCACAAATAATAATATAATAATAATACATAATTTTGCTCTTTATTTAACCATCTTACATATAAAACCTTCATTGAAAATTGTGAATAACTCACCACAGGTTAATGAGAAGGGTGAGCTTGGAAGGATGCACATAACTCTGCAATGTTGGGTTGTATTGGAGAGAGTCTGTCTTAAATAATTTTCCACACACAGTATGTGCCTGTGTTTAGTTTTCATGCTAGTGGTGGGCGAGAATCCCACTCTCATATAGGTACGTGGTTGCAAAGGACATCAGTGTCTTAACAGCGCGATTTGCCAAGGCTGGATACTCTGAGCGCAGCCCAATCTAGAAATCTGGCAGTGGATTCTGATAAAATTCAATTTTCACAGAACCGCTTGTCACAATTTCGATGAGGCTCTCTTGTTCAGATATCAGTAAGTAACTGGAGGTAGGGCATGAAAGGAATAATGAATCCAGTTGTTTGTGTCATCCGTTTCGGGAACATACCTGTGTAATTGCGCACCGAAGTCACTCAGGTGCTTCGCTGTATCACATTTGACATTGTCCGTAAGCTTGAGTTAATTTACACAAAAGAATCATACAATGATGGAAAGACCTGTGTGTTGTCCTTGTTAATGCAGACAGAGAGGAGCTCCAACTTCTTAATCATAGCCTCAATTTTGTCCCACACATTGAATATAGTTGCGGAGAGTCCCTGTAATCCTAGATTCAGATCATTCAGGTGAGAAACTCATCATCATGCAAGCAGTCAGACAAGTGAAAACTATGGTCAGTAAAGAAAACTTTAAGCTTGTCTCTCAATTTTAAAAAAGTGTCAATACTTTGCCCCTTGATAACCAGCACACATCTGTATGTCCAGCGCCGACAGAAAAGGCCCGCTTCGCTTCGCATTCCTAGGAAACTATGCAGTATTTTGTTTTTTTACGTGTTATTTCTTACATTGGTACCCCAGGTAATCTTAGGTTTCATTCCATACAGCCGGGAAGAACTACTGAACATAAGAGCAATGTGTCACGCCCTGGTCTATATTTATTATGTTATCTTCATTTATTGGGTCAGGCCAGGGTGTGACATGGGTTTATTTGTAGTGTGTTTCATCTTGGGGTTGTGTGGGGTGTATAGATTAGTCTATGGCTGCCTGAGTCGGTTCTCAATCAGTCAGGTGATTATCGTTGTCTCTGATTGGGAACCATATTTAGGTAGCCTGGGTTTCACTGTGTGTTTGTGGGTGATTGTTCCTGTCTCTGTGTTTGTTGCACCAGTCAGGGCTGTTTCGGTTTTCGACGTTTGTTGTTTTGTATTGTTCGTGTTTTCTTCATCATTAAAGATGTATCTAACGAACCACGCTGCATTTTGGTCCGATCCTTGTTCCACCTCAACTCAGAGGAGGAGTTGGAAGAAACCTGTTACAGAATCACCCACCACAAACGGACCAAGCAGCGTGTCAACAGGCAGGAGCCACAGGAGAAGCAACAAAGGCAGCAACAGTGATCACAGGACTTCTGGACTTGGGAGGAGATATTGGACGGAAAAGGACCCTGGGCAAAGCCTGGAGAATATCGCCGTCCCAAGGAAGAACTGGAGGCGACGAAAGCAGAGAGGCGCTGGTATGAAGAGGCAGCACGGCGACGCGGTTGGAAGCCCGGGAGTCAGCCCCAAAAATGTCTTGGGAGGGGGGGCTCACAGGGAGTATGGCTACGCCAGGTAGGAGACCTGCGCAAACTCCCTGTGCTTACCGGGGGGCTAGAGAGACCGGGCAGGCACCGTGTTATTCTGTGGTGCGCACAGTGTATCCAGACTCTTCCAGACTCTGCCAGACTCTTCCAGACTCTTCCAGACTCTGCCAGTCAGCCAGACTCTTCCAGACTCTGCCAGTCAGCCAGACTCTGCCAGTCAGCCAGACTCTGCCAGTCAGCCAGACTCTTCCAGACTCTGCCAGTCAGCCAGACTCTGCCAGTCAGCCAGACTTTGCCAGTCAGCCAGACTCTGCCAGTCAGCCAGACTCTTCCAGACTCTGCCAGTCAGCCAGACTCTTCCAGACTCTGCCAGTCAGCCAGACTCTTCCAGACTCTCCCTAACATACTACTCGCCAATGTCCAGTCTCTTGACAACAAGGTTGATGAAATCCGAGCAAGGGTAGCATTCCAGAGAGACATCAGAGACTGTAACGTTCTTTGCTTCCTGGAAACATGGCTCACTCGAGAGACGCTAACAGAATCGGTGCAGCCAGCTGGTTTCTTCACGCATCGCGCCGACAGAAACAAACATCTTTCTGGTAAGAAGAGGCGCGGGGGCGTATGCCTTATGATTAACGAGATGTGGTGTGATCACAACAACATACAGGAACTCAAGTCCTTCTGTTCACCTGACTTAGAATTCCTCACAATCAAATGTCGACCGCATTATCTACCAAGGGAATTCTCTTCAATTATAATCACAGCCGTATATATTCCCCCCCAAGCAGACACATCGATGGCCCTGAACGAACTTTATTTGACTCTTTGCAAACTGGAAACCACATATCCTGAGGCTGCATTCATTGTAGCTGGGGATTTTAACAAGGCTAATCTGAAAACAAGACTCCCTAAATTGTATCAGCATATCGATTGCGCAACCAGGGCTGGTAAAACCTTGGATCATTGCTACTCTAACTTCCGCGATGTATATAAGGCCCTCCCCCGCCCTCCTTTCGGAAAAGCTGACCACGACTCAATTTTGTTGCTCCCTGCCTACGACAGAAACTAAAACAAGAAGCTCCCGCGCTCAGGTCTGTTCAACACTGGTCCGACCAATCTGATTCCACGCTTCAAGACTGCTTCGGTCACGTGGACTGGGATATGTTCTGCATTGCTTCCAACAACAACATTGACGAATACTCTGATTCGGTGAGCGAGTTTATTAGAAAGTGCATTGGCGATGTCGTTCCCATAGCAACGATTAAAACATTCACAAACCAGAAACCGTGGATTGATGGCAGCATTCGCGTGAAACTGAAAGCGTGAACCACTGCTTTTAACCAGGGAAAGGTGACCGGAAACATGACCGAAAACAAACAGTGAAGCTATTCCCTCTGCAAGGCAATCAAACAAGCTAAGCGTCAGTATAGAGACAAAGTAGAGTCGCAATTCAACGGCTCACACACAAGAGGCATGTGGCAGGGTCTTACAGTCAATCATGGATTACAAAAAGAAAACCAGCCCCGTCACGGACCAGGATGTCTTGCTCCCAGGCACACTAAATCACTTTTTTGCCCGCTTTGAGGACAATACAGTGCCACTGACACGGCCCGCAAACAAAACCTGCGGACTCTCCTTCACTGCAGCCAACGTGAGTAAAACATTTAAACGTGTTAACTCTCGCAAGGCTGCAGGCCCAGACGGCATCCCCAGCCGCGTCCTCAGAGCATGCGCAGACCAGCTGGCTGGTGTGTTTACGGACATATTCAATCAAGCCTTATCGCAGTCTGCAGTTCCCACATGCTTCAAGAGGGCCACCATTGTCCCTGTTCCCAAGAAAGCTAAGGTAACTGAGCTTAACGACTACCACCCCATAGCACTCACTTCCGTCATCATGAAGTGCTTTGAGAGACTAGTCAAGGAAAATAACACCTCCACCCTACCTGACACCCTAGACCCACTCCAATTTGCTTACCGCCCAAATAGGTCCACAGACGATGCAATCTCAACCACACTGCACACTTCCCTAACCCATCTCGACAAGACGAATACCTATGTGAGAATGCTGTTCATCGACTACAGCTCAGCATTAAACACCATAGTACCCTCCAAACTTGTCATCAAGCTCGAGACCCTGGGTCTCGATCCCACCCTGTGCAACTGGGTACTGGACTTCCTGACGGGCCGCCCCCCGCTTATCCTCAACACTGGGGCCCCACAAGGGTGAGTTCTCAGCCCTCTCCTGTACTCCCTGTTCACCCACGACTGCGTGGCCATGCACGCCTCATCAACTCATCAAGTTTGCGGACAACACTACAGTGGTAGGCTTGATTACCAACAACGACGAGACGGCCTACAGGGAGGAGGTGAGGGCCCTCGGAGTGTGGTGTCAGGAAAATAACCTCACACTCAACATCAACAAAACAAAGGAGATGATTGTGGACTTCAGGAAACAGCAGAGGGAGCACCCCCTATCCACATCGATGGGACAGTAGTAAGTAGTAAGTAGTGGTGGGTAGTAAGTTTTAAGTTCCTCGGCGTACACATCACGGACAAACTGAATTGGTCCACCGATACAGACAGCGTCGTGAAGAAGGCTTAGTAGCGCCTCTTCAACCTCAGGAGGTTGAAGAAATTCGGCTTGTCACCAAAAGCACTCACAAACTTCTACAGATGCACAATCGAGAGCATCCTATCGGGCTGTATCACCACCTGATACGGCTACTGCTCCGCCCACAAACGTAAGGCTCTCCAGAGGGTAGTGAGGTCTGCACAACGCATCACCGGGGGCAAACTACCTGCCCTCCAGGACACCTACACTACCCGATGTCACAGGAAGGCCATAAAGATCATCAAGGACAACAACCACCCGAGCCACTGCCTGTTCACCCCGCTGTCATCCAGAAGGCGAGGTCAGTGCAGGTGCATCAAAGCAGGGACCGAGAGACTGAAAAACAGCTTCTATCTCAAGGTCATCAGACTGTTAAACAGCCACCACTAACATTGAGTTGCTGCTGCCAACACACTGACTCAACTCCAGCCTCTTTAATAATGGGAATTGAAGGAAATTGATTTAAAATATATCACTAGCCACTTTAAACAATGCTACTTAATATAATGCTTACATACCCTACATTACTCATCTCATATGTATATGTATATACTGTACTCTATATCATCTACTGCATCTTTATGTAATACATGTATCACTAGCCACTTTAAACTATGCCACTTTGTTTACATACCCTACATTACTCATCTCTTATGTATATACTGTACTCGATACCATCTACTGCATCTTGCCTATGCCGTTCTGTACCATCACTCATTCATATATCTTTATGTACATATTCTTTATCCCTTTACACTTGTGTGTGTATGAGGTAGTATTTTTGGAATTGTTAGATTAGATTACTCGTTGGTTATTACTGCATTGTCGGAACTTGAAGCACAAGCATTTCGCTACACTCGCATTAACATCTGCTAACCATATGTATGTGACAAATACATTTGATTTGATTTGTATGTTGTAAAAGCATTACATGGTCGCTGCCCATATCATTGTACAGTGCAGAAAATACACGAGAGTTCAGGGGCCTTACTTTAACAACGTTAACCATTTTCAAACCAAACCTCTTTCAAACTGTCAGGCATTCCCTTGGCAGCAAGAGCCATTCGGTGGATGCTGCAGTGTACCCAAGTGGCGTCGGGAGCAACTGCTTGCACGCACATCACTTCTCCACTGTGTCTCCCTGTCATGGCTTTTGCCCCATCTAACATGAGCAGCAGCTACGTTAGTGGAATTCCCGCGAGAGAGTAACGGTTAATGTGATTGGATGTTAATTATTTGACTAGGCTACCTGTATTTGACATTGTTGTTATTTGGTGAATCACATTTTTTTTTGACATACCCCCGACAGCATTGGGAATACCTGATCAAGTCAATGGCACAACAGAATGCATTCAACCAAAATGTATCTTCCGCATTTAACACACACAGACAGAGACAGAGACAGAGAGAGAGAGAGACAGAGACATACCCTGTCAGCATAGCTAGCAGTGAGCCCACAGGAAGTGCTGAGGAACTTGCTCTGGGAGATTTGCTGGCTATGCACTTCATCTAAATTAATCTACATTTTTCTTTACCTTTTCTGTTCTTTTCTCCCACCTCTGTCCTTCTCTCTTTATGTCTCTGTTTAGCAGTCCCATGGCCCACTAAACTATGGAGTAGAAAGGTAGGTAGAGGCTGATCTGATGTCGTCTGGTAGGCCCTATTTGTAATATGCAGCCTGGGGCTAGGGCTGACTATGGAAGCCTTTTGGTTTGACAGGCCACGAGACACAGACAGGGGTGACATGCCGAATGAAACAGTTTGTCCATTTGTAAGCCGAATACACACCATATTGTTTATTGTATTCATTGGTCTAATTAATTCAAAGATTTCATATTTGGCCATCAGTGACTGCCCAGAAAAAGTAGGTGCATGATGCCATGTGCATATGCCAAGTCATGCATAGTGTATGTTGGTATGGAAGTTGGGAGGAGGTTGCCTCGCTCTCTCCAACCATAACAAACTCTGTCCATCTAACACCAGTGTCCACCAGTATATGGCCCGCCCGAACCAATATGATTATTATTTCATCATCCTCCCTCCTCCACCCCCCCCCCCTCTCTCCACTCCACACCTATCAATAATGTACTTCGCTGTGTGCATTTTCCTGTCTATTGGAGAGAGGTACAGCAACAACTGGCAAAGGCAATTCTCATGCTGTTTTAATGGATATGAATAAAGGATGATGTCTCAGAGACCGACAGATCCGACAGTAGTATTTATCTTCCCCAACACACACATACACAGGATGGATGGGAGAATAGAACCGAACATGGTTAATTGGTACATCAGACTGAAGCAGAGAAATTACTCCCCCCCCCCGATGTATAGGCATATGTGTAAAAGGCTGTCACTTTTTAAATGTAAAGGAAACTTTTTCAACTTCCCCAAAACTTCACAAATTAAAGTTATTACGTGGGTAAAGAAGGCTGTGTGACGCCAGTTCCAAAGAAACCATGGCCAAACACAAACATTACAAGAGAATGCCCTCCTAGAAAAAGGAGAGACAGAGAGAGGGTGCTTGTTGTCACTGGGTCTATACTTTGTTCGCCTCCACAGGCCTTTGTCTTTGATCCACCTTGGGAAGAAGTAAAAAAAGAGCTCCACATGGAAGGGGAAAGAAAAAAGGAAGAAAAATAACAGAAAAAGGAAAGAAAAACAAAGTGAAATACCTCTGTTCCATTCCCAAGGTGTCTTTCTGTCAGTTTCGGAAGGTGGGGGAGGTGTGGGAAGGGTGGTTCTGTAGAACACTGCACAGAGTAGCCTAGTCAGCTAAGTCAATAGCTACACCTCAGAACCCATTGCGGGCAGAGAAAGCAGAATTGCCTGCAACATCTCTGGTGACAGAGTAACCTCACCTCTGTCTTTTCATGTAATGGCTACCAACTGCTTCTGCTGCCCAACAGACCAGGGCTATCAAAAGACTGTTAGCTGAACTAAAGCGTAGCTAAGTCTTCAGGTCTCAGGCATGGTCAGGCCTACTCATCAAGCAAGCATGTTACATTACAGTAAGACTACTGTATACATCCTACCTCTGTTTAAGGAAGATACATAAACTATCATTTTTGGGAAGCTCGTTTTAACATATGGCACTTCAAAGGGGTGAGATTATTTGAGAACTCATGGGACCGATGTCAAAAGACAAGGTGTCACACATCTGTCATAGCATCTTATTTAGAGTGAGAGGTGAGGATAAGGTGTTTAGAGGGGGGGGGGACAACTAGTTAGCACTCTCTGCTCTCCCTATACATGCCCCCTGTTCTATCTATCTACTCCTCTAGTCCTCTTTAACCTAACTTGACTCTTGCTCTCTGTTGCCTGAGGTACGTAGAGTCAGTGGTTCTCTCCAGTTGGGCTCCCCACCCTCTATCTCTCCTTCCCTCTTAAGGCGTCTGCATGCTTCCTAGCCGAAACAGTTTGGAAGAGTTTGTGCATGTATTATGACAACATTTTGTGATGTTTTTCTTTGTTTTGGACTTTGGTAAGGGTTTTCTCGGTTGTTCGGTCACACAAACATTTTTCCGAAGTCTACGCCTCTTCATTGGTGATTGGTCAACAGTAGGGATTCTTCACTAAAGTCTTTGTTATTCAACAAGAGATGACTTGTTTTAATGCACATTTTTCATTGAGAAATACTGCACCAAACATCTTAGTTAGATGTAAAGTTGCTGTATGGGATCTCCTCGGCAAAAACATCAAAATGAATGACAGATTTCTTGAGTTATCTTTTTAGGAAGTGTATACTGGCTACGGCATCTAAAAATAGACAAACAGTACTATTGCCACTTTTTTCACGTTTTTCAAGCGAAGGCCTTTTCAGGGAGTATTAGAGCACACTCGTTCGGTTCGCCTAGCTGACTTCGGCTTGCCGCCAGCTGAACTGAAGTATGCCTTTACCCTCTGTCTCTCTCC
Source organism: Oncorhynchus masou masou (assembly GCF_036934945.1). Classification (NCBI taxonomy): domain Eukaryota; kingdom Metazoa; phylum Chordata; class Actinopteri; order Salmoniformes; family Salmonidae; genus Oncorhynchus; species Oncorhynchus masou. The sequence continues at coordinate 35,718,224 of NC_088239.1, read as the reverse complement.
CCTTCTTCTCTCCAGAGCACTCCTCCGCCCCATACAGCAGTTTATTTAGCTTCCCTGTTTACACTCCACAGCAGCCGGACATGCTTCTCCCTCTTTGGGAATGACTGATTGGGCCCTCTCTCTCTCAGTTCACTTCCTCTACGAACCTCTGCTGAGGATTTCTGGGAGACACACCAACCCACACACAGCTTTTACACCAATTAATGCTTAGCAATTAACCGAAATGTCCGTTTTTTTTTAAGCTACTAATTGACCAACATTGGATAAATTATTTGAATTCCATTTTGTTCTTTTTTTTTCTGTGAGCTCAATGCACACATTGCAGTTTCTCTAGAGATCAAATCAGATCAAGCCCGAACTGTGTGATGTAGTAGGGAGTTGTAGTTTCCAACAGGCCAATATATTACACAGTTTAGCACAGAAATTATGGTAATTAAATACAATGACCATAATCGATTGCACGCCTCATTTACGCTTGCTATGTTAGGTTAGTGTGGTGGTGGTGCAGACACAGAGATCGAGAGAAGAATGCACGTTCGAGAGAGATACGAGTAGTTGCTTCGTAAGGTATCTCTACCAGACAATACATGATCTAAGTGCTTGACAGATGGTATTCAGCAGTCATAAAAGTATGCCTTATTTACTTTGAAGAACTACTAAAATAGTGGTTTTGTAAGGCAGCACAGGCAGCAGCTCTAAAGAGATGAGATGATGACTTGGAATTGAATAATAAAGTAATCAAATAAATTCAATTTTCACAACAACTAATCAAAACACAGACAGACGAGCTGCACACAAAAAATAACATCTAAAGCAGAATCTCCCATGTTTTACGTGACAAAGGCCACTGTATTTCTCAGTGCCGGGAGGCTAAACGGTACAGACATAGTGGGGATGGTACAGCTGTCTACTTGTCACTCAGGCTTGGCCCAGGTTAATGGGAGCCGACACACTGGCTAAACTGGCCCGCTAGGACGTTCTGAGCATTTAAACCAAGCTCTTTACCAATCGTCCTCAGACTGACTGAGTGGCTGGCTTCCTCTCTAGCCTCCAGGAGAATGCTGTCTGGCTGTCTGCACATCTAATGAATGCTGAGTCACAACCCAGTTAGCACATTTGGTTCTTTGGAAGTTGTGGGAACGTACGTTTTTGGTTTCCCATTGGTTCTGGGAACGAAGCCATAAGCCAAAATTGAACATTCTGGGATCTTAGGAAAAATTTCACCTGTTCTGGGAACGTACATTTTTTAAGGTTGCAGGGAGGTTCTGATTATGTTATAATGTGGTTCTCTGACATTTTTTCTGGGATGTTTTATTAACTTTCTTAGAACAGAAATTATAGGTTATTTGAAGGTAATTAAATATCGTTTTGTTATTTAAAATACATTTAATAACACCGCTACTAGCTTGGTTTATCTGTTTTGAACTCCAAGCACAGGTACGACACATGGAAATTCATTCTTAGGTATTAATCATGCAAACACATTTCTGTTTTATTGTGGCATCAGTGAGATTCAAACCTATGATCTTATGTTCTCTATCCATGGAATTAATCCACTGCTTCACCAGGATGGAGCTAGCATACTATGTTATTTTAGCTCATACAAAGCTGTCATTTTAGTCTATTCAAACAGACCCCGTTTCAGGAAACAAGCACTCATTAAGATCAAGTGTGGCCAATTATTGGGCACGGCCAACACACCTGAACACACTTAACAAGATCGAGAGAGAGCTTTGTTGAAGCAGAGAACGGAATGTATATGTTTTTAAATAACATAGAACATTCTTTGAACTAGTGTTTTCTTGGTGTTTATGAAAGGTTGTCTTAATGTTCTGATAACATGACTTTAAATAAAACCACAAGGAAACCTGCATAAAATGTTATGCTGAAGTACTGAAATTCCCACAGAATGTTGTTTCTTAACGTTCCCTGAACATTCGAAGAACATTACTTTATATTGGACCATGAGGAAATGCTATGCTGAAGTCCCCACAAAAGAAACATATGGTTCTCAGAGAGTTGTGCGCTAGCTGGGTATCCTGCACCATTCCCAGAACATTGTGGGAAGGTTGTATGCAAATAACCTTTGGAGAGCCTTGCTCTCACCAAGCTCTAAGAAACATATGGTTCTCAGAAAGTTATGTGCGAGCTGGGACAGATTTTCATTAAACAGGACTTTCATTTACTGAGCTGTAGGTCCAGAATCCTCACTGCTACAATGCGTACTTTTACTCCAGACTCTAGGGTTAACTCTCACTATAACTAACCTCTCTAGTCATCACACCAAGCTCTCAACATTGGTGTGGAGGTAGCCTAAGTGTATTGGGGGCTGGTATTCAGTTCCGCAGTCAAGGTTAACAGGGCAGGGTCATGCCTATCACACAGATGAGCCACAGACAGAGAACTGCTCTGTCTTCTAGTGTAGTGTGACTGGGGGGGGGAGGAGCTAGAGACAACTCCTAACCTGGGAGAAGGGGAAGGAGCTTGTGCTGCTATCTCCTGCATAGCTGGGCTGTATCAGGGATGATCATCACAGTAGCAGGAAATCCCGTCTTTGAGTGGTACACAAGGGAGTACTTCTGCCTCCTTAGCCTCAATTTCCATGCTTCTCCTCCTCGCAAAGCAAGTCTGCCTATGTGTGATGAAGTTCTCTCGAAGCAAAGATATTTTGAAAGTACAAGACCGCAACGTCACTCAAGCCTCAACACACCAGATATTGTACAGAAAACTCCAACTGGGAAGACCCATTTATACCAAGTTACAGAGGCAAACCCAGGAGAAACCTAGGTTCCCAGGGCAGTATTAAAAGGTATAGCCTAGGCCTCCTACTCATTGTTCCCCCATGCCCCTCCAGTTGCCAACCAGACTGTTGTACTGAGTATTGCTTCTCTGACGGGGCTACACCATTCCTCCATTATACACTGTCACAGTGTCCTATAGCCTAGCACTCCACAGCCAGAGCCAGAGCCAGGCATGACCAAAGCACTGGGTGTGTGAGCGGGAGAGGAGAGACATCTGGTAGGGATTTGAGATTGGGCAAGATGACCAGTGACCCTGTCCTGCACCCTCTGCTCTACAGAGAGAGAGAAGGAGGGGTAATCTGGTTTACACTGAAAGAAGATACCACGTGGGTGTCAACTTTCAAGTCAGCCAAACACAGTGCAAACTATTCAAAAGTTGTAGGCCTATACACCGCCAGCAGCTAATTATGAATAGGATTTAACCTATAGGCCTACAGTACATCATGATCATTGCATTTACAGAAAATGCCTTAAATCACTGGGTCTGGGCAGGGCTGGTCTGGCCGGGTGTCCCTCTATTCTAGTTAAATGGGAAAGCAAAATCTCCATGTATGCCACAGCCCCGTGGATCCGACTGAACCATGTGAATTAAGGCTGTGGGAACACCCAATGAAACGTCTCAGCACACACCCTTATATAGAGACACAGGCTGGAGAGAGCGAGAGTGGTGAGAGAGAGAAAGAGAGAAAAGAAAGAGAGAAAGAAAGAGAGAAAGAGAGAGAGAAAGAAAGAGAGAAAGAAAGAAAGAAAAGTATTTGGTACAGAGCAGAGTAAAGAGTAAGAGGACTAGGACCTTTGAGCACAGATGTAAACATGTTTTTGAGCCCCTCTTCAGAGACAGAGAGCAGTGCATCACTCCTCCTCTCCTTGTAAAAGGACCAGTACCATCTCCACTGGGAACACTGGTTGCTGCATGAGCTCAGAGATGACCGTTTAATCAATAACGCCAGGTTGCCATGGCAACCTTGCTATCCTGTTGCTGGTTCCTGGTATCTGATGATTGCACTCCCCTTTAGCTGCACCTGCCTCCCATCTCTCCCTGTCTCATCCACACCTTATCCATCAACCCATTGGCTTTGTCTTCATCTCAAATGGTACCCTATTCCCTATATTGTGCCATCGTCAAACAAAGTACATCCCATGGGCTTTGTCACACGGGAAACCTCACTTAGTAATCAGCACACTAGATACATATAAAGCAAAATTATATTCAACAATACCGAGAGAGAGATGACTGTAAGACCAGAAAAATAACACAAAGAGAAAGAGTAGAGGTTCTGATCCAGACAAAAATACAGTAAGGGCTGTAATACCCAGACACACCCTCTCTGTTATGGATAATAAACACAGAGCTGATATCATATCACCCTCAGAGAGTGATGTCATTCTACCTGGAGAGTGCTCAGTGCTTAGCATCATATTTCTGCCCCCCTTCCCTCTCTCTACAGTATCTGTCCCTCTCTACCCCCCCCCCCCCCCTCACTCCTTCCCTCCTCCGCCCTCTCCCGTACAGGCTGGTGTTAAACGTGTGGAGGAGAGCACCTCCTGCTTTTTTCATTAATGGAGAGCTCATTAATCTAGGGTGATAACGAGGACATGTGTCAGTGAGATGATTAAACCTCCTCTGCTTTGCAAATAGGCACCCTTGGGGATAAACAAGCTAGGGACAGACTCAGGCAAAAGGTTTGACTCACACACACACAGATAGCAAATATTCACACATCAACAAACAAATATGCATGTAAGCACACACACACACACACAGTGTGCATCTCTTGGGACACACATTGCCTATCTGGAGGACATCTGGGTGTTGTGATACTACATGTGTATGTACTTACACACACTCACTACCTCCACCTAACACTACGTCTCTCACCAGCCTAAAATATTTTATCAAAATCAAATTGTGTTTGTCACAAGCGCAGAATACAACAGGTGTAGTAGATCTTACCGTGAAATACTTACTCACAACCCCTAACCAACAATGCAGTTTTAAGAAAAATAAGGAGTTAAGAAAATATTTACTAAAGTTTTTCAAAAGTAAGACAATAAAATAACAATAACAAAGCTATATATACAGGAGGTATGGGTACCGAGTCAATGCGTGAGAATACAGGTTAGTCAATGTAATTAAGGTAATATGTACATGTCGTTAGGGGTAAAGTGATTCTGCATAGATAATAAACAGTGAGTAGCAGCAGTGTAAAAAAAAGGGGGGAGGGTCAATGCAAATAGTCCCGGTAGCCTTTAAATTAACTGTTCAGCAGTCTTATGGCTTGGGGGTAGACGTTGCTAAGGAGCCTTTTGGACTTGATGCTCCAGTACCGCTTGCCGTGCGGCAGCAGAGAGAATAGTCTATGATTAGGGTGGCCTTCTTCTGACACCTCCTGGTATAGAGGTCCTGGATGGCAGGAAGCTTGGCCCCAGTGATGTACTTGGCCGTACACTCTACCCTCTGTAACGCCTTGCGGTCGGATGCCGAGTACCTGCCATACCAGTCGGTGATGCAACCAGTCAGGATGTAGAAGTTTTTGAGGATCTGAGGACCCATCCCAAATCTTTTCAGTCTCCTGAGGGGAAATAGGCATTGTCATGCCCTCTTAACAACTGTCTTGGTGTATTTGGTCCATGATAGTTTGTTGGTGATGTGGACACCAAGGAACTTGAAGCTCTCGACCTGCTCCACTACAGCCCAGTCGATGAGAATAGGGGCGTGCTCGGCTCTCCTTTTCCTGTAGTCCACGATCATCTCCTTTATCTTTATGTTGAGCCAGAGGTTGTTATCCTGGCACCACACTATCAGGTCTCTGACCTCCACCCTATAGGATGTCACAACACATACTACCAAAAAAAAAAAAGAAAAGACACATCTTCCTTGATTGATCTGTCTTTCCTCCAAACGTCCCTGTCTATAGCAAGATGAGGGGGCAAGAGGATGGAGGTGCAATAGAGAGGAAGGGCCTACAGCAGAGCTGGGTGAGTAGATAGGAGAAATGGGGGAAAGGGCAAGTGGGTAGGTCTAGGACACTCACTGGGAGGAAGCAGGACTTACAAATACATCTCTGGAGGTTATTTTCTTTATTTTCAACCGGATGTAGGGATGATGATTCACAGGCATTATTCAGGAGTAACCAAACCAAACCAACACTGGGCTCCCGAGTGGCGCAGCGGTCTAAGGCACTGCATATCAGTGCTAGAGGTGTGTCTACAGACATCTTGGTTCGATTCCAGGCTGTATCACAACCGGCCGTGATTGGGAGTCCCATAGGGAGGCACACAATTGGCCCAGCATTGTCTGGGTTTGGCCGGTGTAGACCGTCATTGTAAATAAGTATTTAATCTTAACTGACTTGCCTAGTTAAATTAAGGTGATGTTTTTTTAATTGTCTCCCTCCACTGCATAATTTACACACTTGGATGATTCTCATAAAACCAGTTTTAACCATGGCAGCAGCATTTTGAGTTATAAAACCATTATGCATCTGCAACAATCAACTATGATTCTGAAGACTAAGACACCTAGTTAATGGCACAGTGTCTTATTTATTTTTATTACATTTTCGCCTGAATTTTGTACATTAAATTCTCTGGATTTTTATACAATTTATACAAAAACACGTAACTTATTCAAATAAAATAAGCTTTTGTTTGTCCATAAATCTTTCAGAACATCAGCTATCTGGATTTGGGTGAAGGAGAAATGGAGAGGCTTGGGCAAGTTGCTGTGGGGGGTGCAGAGCTGTTGACCAGGGTAGGGGTGGCCAGGTGGAAAGCATGGCCAGCTGTAGAAAGACAGATATAGGTCTGTAGCAATTTGGGTCTAGAGTGTCTCCCCCTTTGAAGGGGGATGACCGCGGCAGCATGCCAATCTTTGGGGATCTCAGATGATACGAAAGAGAGTTTGAACAGGCTAGTAATAGGGGTTGCAACAACTTCGGCAGATCATTTTAGAAAGAGAGGGTCCAGATAGTCTAGCCCGGCTGATTTGTAGGGGTCCAGATTTTGCAGCTCTTTCAGAACATCAGCTATCTGGATTTGGGTGAAGGAGAAATGGGGGATGCTTGGGCGAGTTGCTGTGGTGGTGCAGGGCTGTTGACCAGGGTGGGGGTAGCCAGGTGGAAAGCATGACCAGCCGTTGAAAAATGCTTATTGAAATTCTCAATTACTGGATTTATTGGTGGTGACAGTGTTTCCTAGCCTCAGTGCAGTGGGCAGGTGAGAGGAGGTGCTCTTATTCTCCATGGACTTTACAGTGTCTAGAACTTTTTGGAGTTTGTGCTGCAGGAAGCAAATTTCTGTTTGAAAAAGCTATCCTTTGCTTTCCTAACCGCCTGTGTATATTGGTTCCTAACCTCCCTGAAAAGTTGCATATCGCGGGGGCTATTACATTCTAATGCAGTACGCCACAGGATGTTTTTGTGCTGGTCAAGGGCAGTTAGGCCTGGAGTGAACCACGGGCTATATCTGTTCCGGGTTCTATTTTTTTTAATGGGGAATACTTATTTAAGATTGTGAGGGGAGCAATTTTAAAGAATAACCAGGCATATTCTACTGACGGAATGAGGTCAATATCCTTCCAAGATACCAGGGCCAGGTCGATTAGAAAGGCCTGCTTGCTGAAGTATTTTAGGGAGCGTTTCATAGTGATGAGGGGTGGTTGTTTGACCTCCAACCCATTACGGACGCAAGCAATGAGGCAGTGATTGCTGAGATCCTGGTTGAAGATAGCAGAGGTGTATTTGGAGGGCAGGTTGGTTAGGATGATATCTATGAGGGTACCTGTGTTTACGGATTTGGGGTTGTACCTGGTAGGTTCATTGATAATTTGTGTGAGATTGATGGCATAAAGCTTAGATTGTAGGATGGCCGGGGTATTAAGCATGTCCTAGTTTAGGTCACCTAACAGCACAAGCTCTTTAGATAGATTGGGGGAAATCAATTCACATATGGTGTCCATGGCACAGCTGGGGGCAGAAGGTGGTCTATAGCAAGCTGCAACAGTGAGAGACTTGTTTCTGGAAAGGTGGATTTTTAAAAGTAGAAGCTCAAATTGTTTGTGTACAGACCTGGGTAGTAAGACAGAACCCTGCAGGTTGTCTCTGCAGTAGATTGCAACTCCGCCCCCTTTGGCACTCCTATCTTGTCGGAAAATGTTATAGTTAGGGATGGAAATGTCAGGGTTCTTGGTGGCCTTCCTAAGCCAGGATTGAGACAAATGCATAATATCTGATCAATAAACAAAATAAATACTATGAAATAGAGATATCCAGATCCTAATCTTAATGATCCAAGTGTAATTATGGTGGAAAATGTATTTATTTTTTTTGTCCGTTTTATGAGAATCACCCACCTAGGCTAACCATAGCCTCCTCCACTAAACAGCTGGGACTTGTAGTGAAACCTTTGAAACCTCTGGTTCTGTTTGTGGGCTGAGCAGGAGGTCATGCTTAGTGCCTACTACTGTCTGTCTAAGCATCATGAGGATATTTTCTGTCCCGACAGACAGACTAGTCACGCTCTTGTTGTGTTTTCTAAAGTAGGGGCCCTGTGATGCTGTAATTATCACCCATGCATGAAGGAGGGAAGGGAGGTGTGTGTGTTTGTGTGGTTGCGAGCGTGTGTGTGTATACCCGTGAAGGGGGTAAGGGGCAGACTTGCAGAGATCATTCCCTACATGAGGGCTTCGCGATCCATCAGTAATCATTTAGTCGAACACACACATTAAATCCAATCTGTCTGCCCTCCGCCACCTAATCCCCTTTCCACGGACAGACAGACAGAGACTGTAATCCTCCTTATCCATATTTTAATAGGAAGCTTGGCCCCCCCACTTGCCTATATCATGATGTATGCTTTATTGGTATGTTAATCTGGGCTGTTGATCACACAACCCCATTTAAAGCAGGCTTTAATATGCATCTCTAGGGGATTATATTAGCAATCCAGGGATAGGACTATAGGATAGGAGCATGATTATGATTTGGCTCAATGGACTCATCATCTACAATTGGGGCACATATACATAATCTTACATTATTCTAATCATACAAGAGACGGGCATGAGGAGATCCTCCTTCCCCAGTTAATGCAAAAGGAAACACTTCATTTTGAGAACTTGTTACTGTTACGGCTACCTTAAAAAGTATCCTTGTTTTCAGAGATTTAAAATCGGACCTTCCTATATATAGGATATAAATACAGCTTTGTGGAAATGACTGAATTAAAACTCATTCCATGCCTGCAGATGGAATCAAAGCCTACTGTCAT